>NC_090646.1:616187404-616476412 GCF_040937935.1 Hyperolius riggenbachi | reverse complement strand
TATGAGATTTTCTGGCAGATTTACTGTTAGATCGATTATTTCTAACATGTCCATACTGATTTCCGAGCGATCGATTTCCAGGAGTAGTGAACGGAAAACAGTCGGAAATCGATCAAAAAATGATCGCAAATCGGTCTTCAATAAATCTGCAGTGTATCTACTTCCTACTTTCTTGGAAGCAGACATAGGGTTAACATCCTGTGCTAAATTCTCTAAGTGCATACAGGGTGCATTTCTCCATGTTTTCCTTTTGTCCTGTGAGTTCAGGTCCACTTTAAGGCCCAGTGCACACCAAAACCACTAGCAGATCGTCAAAACGCTAGCGGTTTTGGGAGCAGAGAGCCGATATTTGCCGGGTGCACACCAAGCGGATTTTGTATGTGATCCGCCGGCCGCATCCGCATCAGCATCCGCGTGGCTAATGTATCTCTATGGGCTGGTGCACACCGGCGGTTTGAGGTTTTAAGCAAACTGCAAATGTGCAGCAAGAGGCACGTTTGCGGCTTGCTAAAAACCTCAAACCGCCGGTGTGCACCATAGAGATACATTAGCCACGCGGATTTTCAAGCGGATGCGGCCGGCGGATCCACCCAGTGTGCACTGGGCCTAACAGATGTTTTCTCATCTTAACTGCGAAAATTATTTTTCATCATCTAGGCAGAGTACTCAGAAGTAACATCACAACATTGCAACATGTTTTGAATACTTTTTAGCTTGCTGGTGGCTGAGAAGGTGTTTTATCAATAAGGTGTGAAAACATCTCCAGCGAGAAATCTTCAGGGACCCATACACTTACCGATTTTCCCGCCAATATACAGCCGATTCGATCATTGTGATCGAATCGGGTGTTAAATTGTCGCGCAAACGCTGACCGAACAATCGATTCCCGTCATTCCGTCAGTGCGGAAGATTTCCCTCTATCGCCGGCGGGTCGGGAGTGCCTCGATAGGTGGGTTCCGGACCGGATGGCTACTTCCTGTCCCAGCAGGAAGTTTAAACAGTAGAGCGCCCTCTACTGTTTAAACTTCCCCGGACGTGAAGTGAAGCCAGCCGGTCCGGAACCCAGCAGAGAAGAGACAGCAGAGACCAGGGGACTCACGCCGGCAGGAGCAGGTAATGTACAGCTGGCGGGTGGCGGCGGCAGCTCCACAGATTGTGATCGGTTTCATTCTGAAATCGATTCACAATCTGTTTGCAGTAAAGGCAGCCATACGATCCCTCTCTGATCAGATTCGATCAGAGAGGGATCTATCTGTTGGTCGATCTGATGGCAAATGGACCAGTGTATGGCAGCCTTTAGAAGACAATATCACTGTTGGTTACAGCTTGGTCCTCACCCATTCTCAACTGCTATTCATATACTGTAAATGGATAGACAATAGCAGATTGCCAGTGTGACTGTATTTTATTGGGTGCAGATTGTGATTACATTGTGTTACCAGTCTAGAGCTGGAGGAATTATGGAAGGGAAATTCAGTTCGGCTTGTAACACATCGAAACTTCTCAATGTAGTATGAGAAGCCTTGCAGTGCTGCTGTCCTGCTGGATACAATCCCCACCAAGCATCCTGTCTTCATGGGATTTGTATATTCTCCTCCTGTGTCACAAGTATTCCTCTGGGCGCTCCGGTTACCCTCAATTTGAACACGTACTAGTAGGTTGGTTTGGTTCTTAGCCAGTGACATCACAGCAGGTGATACAGATGTAGTGACTGCACTTAGGCCCTTGGACCAGAGAGCACTCCTTCAACTGCTGTATTAACTCTTCATTAGTGCAGGGCTGGTAATGATCATCTTTGTATGTGCTTAAAATAGTTGTAATCATTAGCAAACTGTTTTTGACATGGCAGATGGCCATGGCAGGTTTTGGGGAATTAGGTCATTTGGATGCCGGAGTTGTTGTGAAAGTGAGAGCGCTTCCATAGGCACCAGTGTTAATAGCCACGATAAGTGGCAATTTGTGGAGGCCTCCCACTATATAAATTGTAGCTACTACAAATAGCGATGTCTATGGTGGGAAGACGGTTAGGGTTATGCATCAGTTGGGCGGGGGGGTCTTTAGAATTAGGCATTTTGCAGGGGGGAGGGACAGTTAGGTTAGGCATTGGAGTTAGTCATTTTGCAGTGGTGGGATCAGTTAGAATTAGGTAGAGGGAGGCCCCTGTGTGAGAATACAATTGGGTTAGGTGTTGGTAAAATATTGGTAAAAATGAACAGTATTGTACTATTTTTACTATTGGAATTAAGAAGTTGAATATCGGTAATGTTTCCAGTATTGCACTGTCGGTTTCTCCGGCACTCAAATTACCGCCCTTTTTGAGTGTGTGCAATTTTGTTGCTCCATATCAATTAATATGTACAGAGACCTTAAAGGGGCCAATGCAAAACTCGCGCTGGGGCCCATAGTGCCTTTAAAGGGAGACTTAATTGAATTAAAAAAATGAGTTTAACTTACCTGGGGCTTCTTGCAGCCCCCTGGAGCCCTCCTGTGCCCACGATATCCAACTCTCTGCCCAGCAGCGACGACCCCCGCAGAGCTGGCCGGTCACCACCAGTCGGCGGGTACTGTGCATGTGCGACCCCAAGCTGCGTGCACCCTTATCGCGCTTTCACACCCAGGAAGTGCTCTCTGCATGCACAGTAGTTATTTTCGCATACTACGCATGCGCACAACACTCATGGCCACAGGAGCACGGGGAGGAGGCGCATGGCCAGCCAGCATTGCGGAGGCTCCCGCTGTTGGCCGGGGGGACTCGGCCTGACGTCGTGGGCACAGGACGACACCAGGGAGCTTCAAGAATCCACAGGTAAGGTAAACTCATTTTTTTATTTGACTTAAGATTTCCTTTAACCACTTAAGGACCAGGGGATTTTCTTCTGATCGTTGCCGCGTGGACTCTCCAGCCCGCAGCACCGATCAGGAAATAGCCAGGGCGATCAGACTTCCCCACTAGGGGGATGTCCTGCTGAGGGGGTCTGATCGCTGCCGGCTACCCGCGCTTTCCGGGGGGGCTCTTCAAAGCATCGCTTTCCGCCCTCCCCGGCTTTCCCTCCCTCTCCCTTACCATCGGAGCGGCGCAGGACGGATATCCATCCTGCACCGCCTATCATATGCCGGCGATCCCCGGCCAATCAGAGGCCGGGGATCGCCGATCTGCTTTACGGCGCTGCTGCGTAGCAGCGCCGTATGATGTAAACAGCAGGGATTTCTTCCCCGCGTGTTTACATTACGTGTGCAAGCCGCCATGGGCGACTCGCACACTGTTCATGGAGACAACCTCCGTGAACTGGCATGGAAAGGCCGTTTCCATGCAAAACCACTAACGACCCGCCGACACCTGTCGGTGTTAGCTGGTCGTTAAGTGGTTAAAGGATACCCAGGTTCTTACCAACTAGTCTATAAGTCTCCGCCAGTGTGATTGTAATGAAATCATTAGGGTGGTTTCCTACTTTGTTGTCAATTAACAAATATAAGAAGTAAGTGGATAATATAAAAGATTATGACCGCATGGGATGGCGTGATCTGCTGGTGACAAGCATGTGTTTTTATTGCAGGGGGGATTTACTCAAATAAAGTGTAATCCTGACATTTACGTTGGTGGAGTACCGGATTATGACGCGGTGAAGAAGAACTCTGGAGTCCTGCGACCGTTCAGCGGCAGCATTCAGAAAGTGAGTGAAGCACCTGCCTTCTAGAGTTAGTGTCTAACTTTAGAACATTTTCACTTCCTCCCCCGGCAGCCAAGCATTTTCTCCATTTCTATATTTGAACATACCGTCACCAGGAGCGTTGCTAGGATCCTAATAGATCTGGGGCACTTTTGGGCACTCCAGTCAGAAAATGGGGGTGGCCACGCACAGGGATGTGGGTGTGGTCATGGGTAGAGCCAAATTTACATGAACTTAACAGCGATCTAAGTAGGCCTGCCCAGCAAAATGTTGGATGAAACCCCCCTCTCCATTAATACAAAAATAACCCTCCAAAATGCAGCATATCACATAAATAGGCAGTGTCATTTAAACATTACTAGGCAGAGTTACCTGGCTTCTGTGCTGGCTGGTCTGGCTTTCTGCTGGGCGGGCTGGCCTGCTGCCAGGTCATCTGGCGGTTCCACCATAGTATTCCCTGACTGTCTAGTGGACCCCCTCCCATGATCCCACAGGCCTCCTATTGAGGCACCACAACTCCCAACTTTCCCCCATAGAAGAGCCACAGCTCCCTGCATGCTCCCATAAAGGCATCACAGCACCAAGCATGATACCACAGAACCCAGTATGCCCACATAGAGGCACCACAGCACCCAGCATACCCCTGATTGATGCACCACAGCTGCACCACAGCTCCCAGCATGCCCGCCATTGAGGCACCACAGCTGACTCTGCCTAGGGGACATCCGGGGCACCCCAGAATAGATCCGGGGCACGTGCCACTGATCTCTGGGGCTAGCAACGCCGAGCAGCAGTCCAAAATATAGCAACGGTGCAAATCTCATACACTCTCTCCTGACCTTGCGCTGCACACAGAGAAAATCACCATAGCAGGCAAAACATGCTTCCATCCTCATCCTGCAAAACAAGGCTCAAAAACCTGAAATTGTTCACGACAATACACCACTCCCGTCTGCAAAATAGGAAAATGGCTACATCTGATCTACCCTTACAAGGCCGGATTTATACTTTTTCTGCCTCTAGGCCAATTGGGTGATGACTCCCCTTCCTTGTGCGGAAGCACCTCTCCCATTCCATGTGCAGTGGCCTCTTCCATGTGTATCCATGTACAGCAGCCCCTCTCTTTCTTGAACAGCTTCCTTGGGCATCAGCCTCCCATTTCCCTGTGTTGATCCCCATTTGCAGCCTCCTCTTTCCCCAGGCCTTTGTGGCCTTTCCAGAAATCCGGCCCTGTACGCTTATTTTCACTTTTTTTCACTCACTATACACAAGGGTGTTTTTAGGCATAGCCATTCCAAGTCATTGCCTGGAGGGCCATTGGTCCTGAGGGGTGCCATGCTACTGGATTAAGCCCTGTCCCCTGAATGTAGCCCTGATTCCAGATTAAGCCGTACCCCCACAGGTGTTCTGTTCTGTGTCCTGAGGAGCAGCAACTTCCCAGGTCCCAAGTTGCCAGCAACCACCACTGTGCCCCTCTGTGTCATCTCTGCTCCCCACAGCTCTGCATCCTTCTGTCCCCCTTCGTACCTCTTTCTGTCCCCTTTGCCACCTCTCTCCCCCTGTGCCTCCTTCTGTCCCCCTGTGCCTCCTTCTGTCTACCTGTGCTTCCTTCAGTCCCCCTGTGCCTCCCTGTGTGCCTCCTTTGGTCCCCCGTGCCTCCTTATGTCCCCCTGTGCATCCTTCTGTCCTCCTGTGCCTTTTTTTGTCCCCCTTTGTGCCTCCATCTGTCTCCTTGTGCCTCTTTCAGCCCCCCTTTGTGACTCCTTCTGTCCATGTGTGCTTCTTTCTGTCCCCCTGTGTGCCTCCTTCTGTCCCCTTGTGCTACCACTGCCCTCCCATGCATCCATTTGTCCCACTGTGCCTAGGCTCCTCCTGTCCCAGGCGGAAGCACAGCACTTGTGAGGGCACAGGTTCTGCTGTGCTATACTCTGCATTTGCACACTCAGGCCCAGTGCCCACCAAAAACCTCTAGCAGATCTGCAAAATGCTAGAGGTTTTTGAAGCAGATTTCAGAGCGATTCTAGGCCTGTTAGAGGTTTTCTAAACATGCCTAGCATTTTTTGGAGCGTTTTTGTAGCAGATTACAAATATTGTTACAGTAAAGCTGTTACTAGACAGCTTCTGTAAAAAAAACGCTTGGAAAACCGCTCTGATATAGCGTTTTTCAGAGCGGTTTTCCACTTTAACATGGAGGCAGAAACGCCTCAGAAATCTAAAAAATTCTGCAGGACAGGAGTTTGCGTTTGGGGAAAAACGAACTGCTCTGGTGTGCACCATCCCATTCACTTTCATTAGCCAAGCGGTTTTCCCCCTGCAAGCATTTTAAAAAATGCTCCAGAACCGCTCCAGTGTGCACCAGCCCTAAGCTGAGAGAATGCAGGAAGGCTTTGTGCAATGAAATGCAACTAGGATCTGTGGGTTTTTTGTATCTCGAGGACTCCCTGTATTAAGCATCCACCTTATACGGCACATGGTTCATATAGTCTTTAGTGTGTGCATTGTTTTATTGCGGGGGTGGGGGGGGAACACAGGACTTCTTGCCTGGAGTGAGAAAAAGACTAGAAACGACTATACAGCTGTCATTGGATTTGCCATTTCTTTGTACACAAGCAAGTTCTGTTTAACACTTATGACTTGTACAATTGAATCAGGCCCTATTTCTCAAAACTTCTGCACACCACTGGTCAAAATTTGTGGGCCAAAGCAGGTTAAATAGGCTTCTATTGTAGATCATAATCAGGGCTGGCTCACTCAAACAGCGCTTTTCAAAGCACCAGCATTTCGAGAAGTGCTTGGAGGCTAATGTAACCCTATGAGGGTGTTCCCACAGCAGAGTTGCGATTTTATTAAAATCACAAACACGCTCCATGTAGAATTTGTTTGGGGAGCGATACAGCTTAAATTAATGTGCAAAAATGCACACATTCATTCAAAAATCACTCTGAAAATTGCTTTGCAAAATCACAGCAGCTAAGGGATTGCGTTTTGTGGTATGATGCAGGCCTCAGCCTATTAATGATGTCTGATAGCAGGCTAGACATAGCTGCTTACCAGCCTACAGGTGGCAACACATGATACAATTTTTAAATCTTTTCAATTCAAGGTTTGCAATTTACAAAAAGATTGAAAACTCAGATAAAATTGCTTGGGAATCCTCTATAATAATCCCTAACTGTCCCTGCGTCATCCTCCTCATGGTTGTGTGTCCTTGGGGTTTTTTGCACTGCGCATGTGCGCAGTACAGACAACCGTTGGGACGGGAGGCCAGGCAGCAGGGCGGTGGGTGCGCGCGCGGCGGGTGGGTGACTGGCGGTGGTGGCACGGTAATTTCACTACCTAGAGCCCCTTTTTAAACGGGTTTAGGTAGACTAGTATATTTAGAAATTCACAATCTACCCTACACCATAACATTTTCATAAAAATCTGAAAAATCCACCACTCCCAATCTACTTATATCACACAAAAAAACAAAAACAAAACAAGGAAATCTGGTTGGATTCCATGCTCGAATAAAAAAAAAATTAAAAGCTTTAGTGAAACTTTGATTAGCGCCCCCCCCCCCATGTTCATACCCCTTCCCTTGCCTCCCCATGGTACCCTTATGGCCTTGGAGACCATCTCACAAGAGTCATTAAACAAGTGTGGCCATCATATTCTTCACAACCAAGCAGCCACAAAAACAGCTGATCTGAAGTACAATCTCCTAGAAGGGAAAGTTAGTAGCTGGGCTCCCCACCACCACCACAGCTCTAGGCCCCCTGCAATTGCAGGGGCTTCTCCCCTTTAGTTACGCCCCTGACTCATTTTATTGTATCGTGTGTGGCCACCTTACCAATTGCAGACTAAAATTGCTGGCCTATATTCATGTGAATTCATGTGATTTGTATTATGTATTTTGTACCAGTGCTATAATAATAATAATAATAATAATAATAATAATAATAATAATAATGTTTTCATACACTTGTGTATGCTGTTATCACATCAGTGGATTTTCCTTCTCATGCAGGTTCCCCACACATCGTCTATATGGACTAATAAATGTCATGAATAGTCACTAGAAGTTGACAATACACTGTAATGGTGCCCATACACTGTACAATCAAAACGGTCAATTCTCCCGTTTCTTTGACCAAAACAATCGAATTAATGGAAAGTCTAAAAGAATCCTTTTTTTTTCGATTAAGAAAAACGAACGATTGTCCCGTTTTTTCAATAAAAATCTGATCGCACAAAATTATCTAATAAAAAAATGAAAAAATTGTACCATGTATGGGCACCATAAGGCAGAATGACTTTTCAAATTACATTTATTTTGATTTTGTATCAGCATGATGAGTGCTTCTGTGAATGAGAGAATGGTCTGAGATGAAAGTAGTATTAATGGTAACTGTATTGTCCGTCTTCTTCTGTTTCAGCTTATAGTGAATGACCGGATCATGAATCTGGTGCACGGCTTGGTTTCTGGGGTGAACCTTGTGAACGCCGTCCACCCGTGTGCCAGCGCACCATGTGCCAATGGGGGGAGCTGCAGACCCCGACATGACAGCTATGAATGTGACTGTCCTTTGGGCTATGATGGGAAGAACTGTCAGAAAGGTAACAAAAATATTCTCCACAGTGTAAATAGGAAACAAACAGACCCTGAACTGCAGTGTAGCATGATGAGCTGAACTTAATTCGGACTTTCCTGAAATACCATTTTGTTTTAGGTATTAAAATCCATTTCAGATTAGACTTTCTCACAGGTGTTCGTACCTGTTCTGTATGACTGCTGTGATTTCCTGATGAATTTTACTCCTGACTCCCTGCTCCTTTCCTCCTGACAAGCGCTTCTTTCACAGTCACACAGATATTTTGTGAACTCTTATCAGGCAGGTATCAGGAAGAGAACAATCAAGGTATAAACAGGGCCGGATTTGTACGCTTTACCGCCCAAGGCCACTGTCAGCAGCCGCCCCCTTCAGTATAGGTAGCCAGATGACCCCTCCAGTGTAGGTAGTCTGATAACCCCTTCCAGCTAGTATAAGAATCCAGATGACCCTCCCCCCTTCCATATAAATAGCCTGATTACCCCCTTCCTCCAGTATAGGTAGCCAGGGGATCCTTCCCCCATACAGATTTCTGCCCACCCGCCCTTGATCCTGTGGTGCCCTAGGCCATGGCCAATGTGGCCTTGCCTTAAATCCGGCCCATACATGCAGGAAGTCTCTGTCCGCTGGGGATGGACTGGGATTTATAACGCAGGGTTATTGACCCTTGGGGCCACATAGGAAAAGAGAAAAGTAGGCAAGTTGAATTCTAACACTATGGAGCATGTGCACAAATGTGTAAGAAGTGCACTGTAATTTTATTGTTACTTGCAGCTACAAGGTAGCATGTGTTGCGCCATTAGTGTGACCCACATTACCTAGTTGATGCAAGCATTGTTAGAGTAATTCTAGCATGTGGTTTGCGCTTATAGTGCAACGCACTACTTTGTCACCATAAGTTACTGTAAGACTGAGTGCACTGCAACTTTCCCATACATAGGTGCATATGCGCCTTTATAACATGTTTATCTTGCCATGCTACGTGCCACTACAGGGTCATTTTCAATAGTCGCAATATTCACATACTGATTTACAGTATGTTTTTTGCAATCTTAATGATATGTGTACTGCATCAGCTGTTTTATTATGCTAGTGATAGTATGTAAAATCAGCTGCAATTGTTACCCAAACATTACCACCAGGTGGCAGCAGTACTTTAAATTAGCTGGAGGGAGTTTATTACATAAACTGTCCTTACCTTTCTTAAAGAGACACTAAAGTGAATTTTTTTTTATGCTATATTTGATTATATATGATTTGTATGTGTAGTACAGCTAAGTATTAAAACATTAGGAGCTGAGACATAAGTCTAATATTGTTTCCAGTACAGGAAGTATTAAGAAACTCCAGTTGTTATTTATGCAAAAGAGCCATTGAGCTTCATGGGCTTGATTCACAAAAGAGTGCTAACTGTTAGCACGGCCGTTTTCGCGCGAATTTTCGCATTGCGCGCGATCGCGAATTTTCACGCGAAACGATAACGTTTCCGCGCGCAGACGCGAATTTTACCGCAAATTCGATACCGTTTTCGCGCGAAAATTCATGTTTGCGCGCAAAAATGTTATCGTTTCATGCGGAAATTCGCGATCGCGCGCAATGCGAAAATTCGCGCAAAAACGGCCGTGCTAACAGTTAGCACTCTTTTGTGAATCAAGCCCCATGACTTTCAAAGTCCCAGAGAGCTCTGTCCTCTTAAGCTTGTTATCTCAACTGTCAGTCATTGTCAATTCTTTTTCTCTGCAGAGGACAGTTCAAAAGCTCACAAGACTGCTCTGTAAAATCATTTACAATGCTGAGTAGTGTGTAAACTGCAAATATTAGAGAATGATGCAATGTTATAAAAAAAACACTATATAACTGAAATTAAAAATATGAGAATATTTTCTTTGCTTCTAATATTCTAGTAATTCTATGTACTACACAACCAATTCATTATATCATGATTTTTTTCGCTCCAGTGTCTCTTTAAATTGTATCTGCGAGTTAAAAAAAGTGAAAGAGTTAGATAACTTAGTGGAAGGAAGCCACTGGATAATCGGTAGGCTTCCCTAGTTATCCCTCCTTGAGCTTGCCGCTCCACCGCTGGGACACTTTGGCATCTATCTGACAAGGACGTTTTTTAATAGGTCTGCATGGGCACGCTCCTACATTACTGCTGCGCAGGAGTGGGCCATCCGTGTGACTATCTATAACTTGTTTCCTTTTACAAGTAACAGGTTTGCTTTACTACACTAAATAGGGAAGCTCTCCCAACGTACTTCCTGCTTCCGATATCAGCAAGTGAGGTGGTGGGGGGACACTAGACACCAGGGAACAATATGGGGACCAGTAGACACCAGATAAGAGGATATGTAGAGAACCTCTAAACACCAAGGAAATGAATAAGGAAATACTAAACACCAGGGAAGCATATAGGGGACCACTAGACACCAGGGAAATACACGGAGGCTCCTAGACACGATTGAAATGTATGGGGACTAGACTCTGGGTAAATGTATAGGGGACTACTAGACACTGGGGAAACAAGCACAGGGAAATATATGGAGGGGGCCGCTAGACAACAGGAAAATGTAAAGGGGACCACTAGACACCTGAGAAACATATGAGGGGGGGGGGGGGGGGGGGGGGGTGCACTAGACACCAGGCAAAAGTATGGGGGACAATTAAACCACCAGGGAAGAATATAGCACTAGACCACCAGGGAAACATTTGGGGGGTAATAATGGGGTACACTAGCAAAAACCCACTTTGATTTCAAAGTCAAATATAATCATTGTAAATTGTGACAGGAATATAATTTTAATTTACCTTCAGTGATGAACAGGAAGAAGAGTCAAATAAACTTCTGTTAATATATAGAAAAAGCAGAACTATTGCCAGGGCCAGATTTACATCTCGGGAGCCTAAACTCCACCAAACCCACAAATCCCCGCACAAATGCAGGTTTACCTGCCCAACTTAATTGCACCGCTGGTGTGCTGGCTGTCCCTGTTCAACCCAGCTATCCCCTCCCCCCCCCCCCTTTCTCTTGCCTGAGGTGCCCCCACTCACCATCCTGGTGCTGATATCACCGGGTCCAGTTAAAAATGGAGCAGGGTAAAAAATGGCACACCATTCCGCCGATAAATGTATCATAAAACGCTATTTACCATTTTACTGTTAACACATTAAAACGGTAAATAACGTTTTATGATGCATTTATCGGCGGAACGGTGCGCCATTAAAAAATTCGGCTGGGGGCCCGATGGCGAATCCTATCACGAATGCAGGTTTGCAGCGGGACACTAGTGTTTGGCAGCGGTGTGAAGAGAGTAGGATTAGGTGGAGGGAGGATGTGTGCATATACATACATTACCTTGTCCCGGCGATCGCTCCTTCACTTCCTTGTTAGTTTTTAGGAGTCCTGCAGCCAGCCAATCACCATGCGGGGACTGAAGCCACAGGGAGATTAGTTGGATGCAGGACTACAGCAAACTAACAGAAGAAGTGAAGGAGCGACCGCCGGCCGGGACAAGGTTATGTAAGCCTATGTACACATTCCCCCTCCACCCCGCTGCCTAACACCAGTGTCCAGCTGCAAACCTGCATTTGTGATGGGATTTGCGCGATTTGTAGTTACACCCCTATTTGAGCTGTCTTATTGAATACAAGTATCAGTGCTTTTTAAATCTACTATAGGATAATTTCTTATTGTCTCTGTCCATTTTTTTTTGTGCTGACTTGTTCCAGAATGTGGAAATTACTGCATAAACAGTAAGTATTGTTCTAGCTGAACATTTGGTCTTAGTTATATAAACATGGGCGTCCGCAGTTAGGGACAAGTGAGGTGCATGAGGGTGTAAGTAAGAGAAACCTATATCGATCTAAATAATCAGGCCGAGGAGGTAGGCCTGACAATAAACACTAATAAGACAAAATTTCTAATGCTAGGTACACACCATACAATTTTCGGGCAGATTTTCCTGCCAGATCGATTATTTCCAACATGACCGATCTGAATTTCGATAGATTTTCTTCTGATTTTTTTTAATTGTTTTTCCGATCATTTTTTTAATAGATTTTCATAGAACTGAATGAAAATCGATTGGAAAATCTATCGGAAAAACTATTTAAAAAAATCGAAAAATAGATTGTCAATAGTTGTCATTAAATCCTCCCTCCCTGTGTCCTGATGCTTGCTATGCCACCTATTCAGCCTGACCCCATCAGCGATCACTGTGCAGGAGAGTGCAAGGCAGCTATCCCGCTACTTACGAATACTCACGTTAGAAACGAAGATGTCCTTGTGTACAAGATGTACTCTACTGTTTTTGTTTATAGAGGTTATTGTAGAAGCTGCTGTAAGGTGGTTAAAAGGAACTGTGCACCAGGAGAAATGTTTTTAATGAGAGTCTGAAGCCCCCCAAAAAAACCTGTTTTTACTGGCCATTTATGTTAAGCAATAAGATCCTAGCTGAAACACCGCATTCCTGCGGCAGAACAATGTATTTATACCCCCGAAATCTGAGGGGCAAAATTCGGGGCTCCTTCCTGGTAGAGGCAGAACTTTGCGCTGTAGCTCTGCCTATGCGCACGTCAATCTCCACCTCTCCCTGACGCTCTCAGTCTTCTTTCACTGAGACGGGCGGGGATAGGCGGAAATTGACTGGACTGGAGGCAAAGCTACAGCGCAAAGCTCTGCCTCCGCTGGGCAGCAAAATCCATGACCTGGAAAGTTGTGGTATTTTGCCCTGGGATTTGGGGGTATAAACATCTCGTTATGCCACTGGGATGCAGCATTTCAGCCTCACTACTTACCTATGGGGTGCTGCTCCTCTGGCGCACGGCCTGTATAGAATTCACCATGTTCTCCACCGAGAGATTGCATATGCTAAATTTTGTAGTTCCCAGCAATATAGCGCCAGGAGATGTAGTCCATGGATTCCAGAACATCCCCGTACTCATATCCACAGTCTACATCTACTGGCATGCATTGCACATGCCGTGCTAGAGACTACAACATTTGTAGGATGCCACCTGTCCATGGAGAACATGGCGGATCCTATACAGGCTGGGGGCAAGATGAGCAGCGCCCCATAGGTAAGTAGTAATGAACTTTACTTATGGGAGGGTTCATTAAAAAAGAAAAAGACATTAAAGCACATTAAAAACAAAAAAAAAATTGTTTATACTGGGGCTGCACATGGAGTGGGTGGAGCTCTTGTTGCACATAGATAAAAGGCAATAAAAAAAGCTTGCCTCGGGGAAGAAAAAGTATAAATCTTGACTTGTGTCTGTCCAAATCCAAACTCGTCTGAAAGTAAATAATTCATCCACACACACCACTCTGTATAATACATGACTGGAACTCTTTCCCACCTTGCTTGCTATATAACTCTTTTTAGCACCATAAGCAAAAAAAAAACAACAAACACTTAAAATAGCCTGGCCCGATTAAGTGTAAGATAATTCTAACACCCTTCCCAGTTCTTCATAGCTGATTATATAAAGGAAGAAAATGTAGCAAGTTACATCATGTTTCTCAAGTTTTTGTGAGACTGTGTTTGCTTTCCAGAGACTGAAACTGTATTATATATTGAAAGTTGTTAGGGATCAAAAAAGTTCTGATCCAGGAATAGTATTTTTAACCTAAGCCCTCCAGTTCCCTCACCCCTTAAAGGACAACTGAAGTGAGAGGGATATGGAGGCTGTCATGTTTATTTCAATACCAGTTGCCTGGCAGCCCTACTGATCTATTTGGCTGCAGTAGCATCTGTATAATAATGCAGCTAATCTTGCTAGATCTGACAATAATAATGTCAGAAACACCTGATCTGCTGCATGCTTGTTCAGGAACTATGGCTAAACGTATTAGAGGCCGAGGATCAGAAGGACTGCCAGGCAACTGGTATTGTTTAAAAGGAAATAAATATGGCAGCCTCCATATTTTACTTGCCCTGTAACCCCCCCCCCCCCCCATATTAACCTACACATGAATCCTTTCCACAGCACCCGGATTAAACTGTCCTGCCCACAATGCCCTGCACTGCATCCATTTAAAGTACACCTGAAGTGAGAAGGATATGGAGGCTGCCATATGTATTTCTTTTTAAACAATACCAGTTGCCTAACAGCCCTGCTGATCTATTTGCCTGCAGTAGTGTCTGAAGCACACCAGAAACAAGCATGCAACTATTCTTGTCAGATCTGACAATAATGTCAGAAACACCTGATCTGCTGTATGCTTGTTCAGGGTCTATGGCTAAAAGTATTATCAGCAGGGGATCAGCAGGGCAGCCAGGCAACTGGTATTACTTAAAAGGAAATAAATATAGCAACCTCCATATCCCTCTCACTTCAGGTCCTTTTCCACTATTTAAGGCCCGGTTCACACTTGCGGTTCTCTGCCAAACGGACCGGATGACCTGACCGGATCCGGATCGGAACCGTATGGTTCTGATCCGGATCCGATCCGGATCCGGTCAGGTTGCATCAGGTGTTCATCAGGATGCGATCCGGATCCGTTTGGAAAAAGAGAGTAGAAATAAAATAAAATGTTGGGGTCTGGGAGGTCAGCAGAAGGTGGACCTGTGGAATCAGGCCCTCCGCTGTTTAGCACTCACCTCCACCTCCGACATACTGCCAACATCTCCAGCACGTTTAAAGTCACTGCTGCTCCACTCCAAAATGCTTGCCCATGTGTCCCCATCCAAAATCGCCGCCACAATACGCATAGGAAGTGGGGTAGAACATCCGGATTTTATAGCCAGTGTGTTGTGCGCTCTCCGGTTCTCATTGGTTTGTATTGGCCGGATGGTGCAGTCCGGCTCCGCTCCGGATACGTCTGCCGGAGGAGCCGGACCAAAAAATAGCGCATGTTGGGTCTTATGCCGGAGTCCGGATCCGGTCCGGATCCGGTCCGGACGAAACGGACGCATGTGAACGGACGCATAGACTTTAATTGCTATGCTGTGCGTCCGTTCCGCATGCGGTCCGGCTCCGGCACGGCGATTCCGGACGGCCACCGCTAATGTGAACCGGGCCTTAGTGTTAAATAAAGCCACAGATGCTATTACTTATCCTGAACACCTTTTCTTTTGTCATATCCAGCCATACAAAAATCTTGCAGGTCAGTGAAGCCTGTTGCCAACTCCCATGCCACTCCTCAACCCCTCCCCAATGATTACTCATGCTGTCTTCTTGTCCAGTTTAGAGACCTGACAGTATGAATCATCAGAAGGGAGAAATGGTGGAAGTCAGAAAACTCATCTGTGACTTGATTAATCAGTAGGTGATTTGAGAATTTTCATAAGGCTGGATAACACAGAAAACCTGATGTTCAGGGTAAGGAACAGAGTATGCCCTTTTATTTCGGGATGTAAGGGCCCAGGCTTGATCAGTCTGCTATGTGTAGTCAGGGAGGGGAGATGTTCAGGAACAAAATGTGTCATAATCGCCCCTCAGGGGCTTTGTTTTGTGTATTGCTGGATAAAAACCTGCCAGGCTTTATGATATACCTGATGGACACGTGTAACTTACCAATCTAATTATGTCGTTGTAAACATTATTGTTTCTCTTAGTTATTACAGAGGCCATTGAAATCCCTCAGTTTATCGGGCGCAGCTATCTTACATATGACAACCGAGAGATTCTGAAACGGTAAGTACCGTATTGTTCGGCATGTAAGATGCTCCGGACTAAAAGACTCACCTACGTTTAGAGTGCAAAAACCAGGGGAACAAATATACTGAATCTGATGCGTCCATGGTCCAGGAGCGTCTTGTAGATGTTCTCCCCAATAATTTGTCCTCCTGTGTTCTTCTGCCCCCGTTTGTCCTCCTCTGGCCCCCATTTGTCCTCCACAACGCACGGGGCGTGTCAGTGGGCATTCGTAAGTCAGGTACTTCCTGTATTTGGCATAGAAGACACAGTGACTTATAACCTCAGGTTCCTTTTAAGTTTGAGGTAACAGGATGACATGAATATAGAAACAGCAGATAGAATACCGTGTGTGTCAGGCAATCACAAATGTTTTTCTATTATACCTTAACACAAACTCCATTTCTCTCCAGGGTGTCGGGATCTCGTACCAACATCTTCATGAGATTTAAGACAACTGTGAAGGACGGCCTCCTGCTGTGGAGAGGCGACAGCCCCATGAGGCCAAACAGTGACTTCATTTCTCTCGGCCTGCAGGAAGGCAATCTTGTTTTTAGGTAATTATTAACTCCCCAAAAATATAAGAGACCCAAACAAACACTGAGCTGTTATCTTTATCCTCTGTGGCTGAAGCCATGTTCTCACCCAAGATCTCTGTCACCCAAAATGATAATTTGTGATTGTTCCTGTTGGTGATCCAGTGAATCGTAAAGTAATCTTTAGTCAGGGTATGCTCAATAGATCAGAGTACAATTAGTATTATGCCTCGTATACAAACACGAGGACCCCCAATTTGGGTCAAGGACTGTACAGACGTAATGCTAGCTTATAAGATAGAGTGGCACAGAGCAGGTGGGATGATTAAGAGAACAATACCCTAGGCAGTGCCGTCTCAACCGCCAGGCAAGTACAAATGTTTGCCTGGAGCGCAGGAGGAGGGAGGGGTGCAGCTTGCACTGGGTAGTGAGAGAAGAAATGCCTCTCAGCTCACTTAGGGATCAGATTACAGAAGCAGCAGCAACAGCAGTGCCTGACTCGACTCATAACTGATTCACTGATTCATTCAGTTTCTTCGGCTCAATGATTCAAAGGAGCACAGTAATGAGTCAGTGAGAGAAGGAACTCCTCTCAGCTCACTCAGTGATCAGATTACAGCAGCAGCTCCTGAGTCCGGACTCTTCACTCATACCTGATTCACTAATTCATTCAGTTCCTTCAGCTCAATGATTCAAAGAAGGTAAGTAAGTCTTGACTCATAACTGATTCATTCATTCTGAACATTTCCTTCAAGCAAGTAACTGGTACCTAGTATTCACAGGAACAGAGGCAGAGCTGTCAGACAGCTAGAGATGTAGCGAACGGTTCCCGAACCGTTTGCCGGCGAACATCTCTGAATACATGGGGCATTTACTACTTCCGGGTCGCTCTGACCCGGAGTAGTACGCCTGCGCTGCCCGGCGAAGCGCGTCCTAGATCGCGCTCCTGTTGCCGGGCACTCTCTGCGCATGTGCGTGACGTCATGAACGACGTCACGCACATGCGCAGAGAGTGCCCGGCAACAGGAGCGCGATCTAGGACGCGCTTCGCCGGGCAGCGCAGGCGTACTACTCCGGGTCAGAGCGACCCGGAAGTAGTAAAAGCCCCAGAGATGTTCGCCGAGCGAACAGTTCGCAACATCTCTACAGACAGCTAGCCTGGTTGCATGCACTTCGCCCACTCTAATTGCTGGCATGTCTAAACTCCCCCTCTCTCCGCTACTGGTAGCTGCATGGATGTAGAGACTGAGTGTAGCAGCATAGTGTTTGCGTGTGTATAGTGTGTGTGTATAGTGTGTGTGTACTGTGTTTGTGCGTGTGTATAGTGTGTGTGTACTGTGTTTGTGCGTGTGTATAGTGTGTGTGTGTATAGTGTGTGTGTGTTAGTGTGTGTGTGTATAGTGTATGTGTACTGTGTGCGTGTGTATAGTGTGGTGTGTGCGATGTAGTGTGTATAGTGTGCGCTTGTATAGTGTGTGTGCATGTATAGTGTGGTGTGTGTAGTGTGTGTACTGTGCGTGTGTATAGCGTGTTTGTACTGTGTGTGTATGGTGTGTGTGCGGTGTGTGTGCGGTGTGTGTGTGTGTGTGTGTGTGTATGTATGTATGTGTGTATGTGTGTATGTGTGTATGTATGTATGTATATATATATATATATATATATATATAGTGTGTACTGTGTGTGTGTGTAGTGTGGTGTGTAGTGTGGTGTGTACTGTGTGTGGTGTGTGTGAGTGCATGCCGCAATAAGTGTATTTTCTGATTTTCTGGTGAAACACTGCTGCATTATGATTATTTTCGGGGGGGGGGGGGGGGCTTTGGGGTGGAGTTCACCACGGGGGTGGGGGGTATGGGGCTGGGGGCAACCACGGTGGGGGGGGGGAATGCGCCACAGGATTTCTCGCCTGGAGTGACAAAATGGCTAGAGGGGCCCCTGACCCTAGGCTCTTTACACACACTAGATTCTCAGCACGAGTGATCCTGACTGGTCAACTCAGTCGAGAAAGATTTCGCATTTCTCTACAATGTGGCCCGCTGCAACTTTCTCTCACTCCCTCTTGTGCTCCTTTCAGACAGAGGGTGATTGGTTTTAAAGAGACACTGAAGCGAAAAAAAAAATTATGGTATGATTTGTATGTGTAGTACAGCTTAGAAATACTGTAAAACATTAGGAACAGAGACATGAGTGTTATATAGTTTCCAGTACAGGAAGAGTTAAGAAACTCTAGTTGTTATCTATGCAACAGAGCTCCATGACGTTCAAAGTCCCAGAGAGCTCTGTCTTCTGAAGCTTGTTATCTCAACTGTCAGTCATTGTAATTTCTGTTTCTCTGCAGAAAAGGGTTCAAAAGTTCACTGGCCTGCTCTGTAAAATAATTTAGAATGCTGAGTAGTGTGTAAACTGCAAACATCAGGGAATGATGCAATGTTATAAAAAAACACTATCTAACTGAAAATAAAAATATGAGAATATTTTATTTGCTACAAATCTTCTAGTAATTATCCGTACTACACAACCAATTCATTATATCATCATTTTTTTTTTCGCTTCAGTGTCTCTTTAACTCACCCAATCCTTCATTCCAGCGGCAGTCTCCATGGTGACGGCAGCGTCATGTGACACGCTGGTACATAATGGCGGCATGCATGTATGTCACATGACGCGGCCATTGCCATGGAGATTGCAGCTGAAATTAGTAATTCGGTGCGTTCTCTGTGGTGTAGCGTGCTGCATACAACTTTTAAAGGATGGCGGGATGGAGACGATGGAGGGAGAAGGTTCCGGCCCGCCTATATAACGGATTTGGCCCGCAGGGCCGTACTTTGCACAGCCCTGCTCTAGCATTGTACAAGGTTTAAAGGGGAACTGCAGAGAGAGGTATGTGAAGGCTGCCATGTTTATTTCCTTTTAAGCAATACCAGTTGCCTGGAAGCCCTGCTGATCCTCTGCCTCTAATACTATTAGCCATAGCACCTGAACAAGCATGCAGCAGATCAGGCGTTTCTGACTTTAAAGTTAGATCTGACCAGATTAGCTGCATGCTTGTTTCTGGTGTTATTCAGATACTACTGCAGAGAAATAGACCAGCAGGGCTGCCAGGCAACTGGTATTGATTAAAAGGAAATAAATATGGCAGCCTCCGTATACCTCTTACTTCAGTTCCCCTTTAAGTTGGTGATATACACTTATGTTTAGATGTCTCCCATATTTTGTAATTCATTCCTAACATTAGAAAACAACGTTTCCCATAATAATGTATGTTAATAATAGTGTTGTGGCATGTCCTCCTGCCATAATTAGTCATGCATAAAAGTAATTAGTAACATGTCTGCCATAATTACTAATGAACAGGTTTGCTTAGTGATATCCTCCCATCAGCTATAATGTGTACCTATTACTAGCAGTCGTATAGACACTGATTGATAATTAGACTGCTATAATTACTAATATAGAACGTATAATAAGCAGTGTGCCTTTGTAATTAGTAATGCAGGTCGATGATTATTATTCTTTATTTAATTAGTAACATATATCTATGTATTGTAAGGGCTTTCTTCCTACAAAGGCAGAGAGAAAATACATAGGGCCTGATCCATTTCACCTTTTCTCCTGAGTTTTCTCCTAGGAGATCATTTTTCTTCTTCTATTTAAAATGCCTTTTAAGCCACCAGGAAGCAAAAAATACTCAAAGTAATTTTGATTGTACTTTTTTAGTTGTAAAGTGCTGGAAAGTTAATTTCAATAGAAGATGAAAAATTATCCCCCCAGGAGAAAACTCAGGAGAAAAAGGGAATTGCATATGGGCCCGAGGTGTGAAAATATCTCCTAGGAGAAAACGTAGGAGAAAAGGTGAATTGGATCTTGACCATTGTGCTGTAACGTGGTAAACCTTAATTTTTGGGCTGCAAGTTAATTCCGTTAAAGTATGCTTTTTCACATTAATGTGTGTGTGGGGCGGGGGGTTGCTTAAATGCAGGGAGTGTCAGTGCATTTTCCTTTTATTTTTGTTTTCAAACTCAACTCGTCAAACTAATAGGAAACTACATTAATATGTGGAAAAGAGGAACAGTATCTGGCACCAAATGCAGCAAGGCAGATCCACTGGAGGTGGGACAAGGAGCGTGCTCATCCACAACGCTTGTCAGATTCAGCAGAATAGAGAAAAGCGGGCCACCACTTCCTCATAAAAATCCCTTTATTTTCCAGTTGGGCATACAGTGGGTTGCAAAAGTATTCGGCCCCTTGAAGTTTTCCACATTTTGTCACATTACTGCCACAAACATGAATCAATTTTATTGGAATTCCACGTGAAAGACCAATACAAAGTGGTGTACACATGAGAAGTGGAACGAAAATCATACATCATACCAAACATTTTTTTAACTGCAAAGTGGGGTGTGCGTATTTATTCAGACCCGTTTGGTCTGAGTGCAGTCAGTTGCCCATAGACATTGAGTGATGAGTGCTAATGACTAAATAGAGTGCACCTGTGTGTAATCTAATGTTAGTATAAATACAGCTGCTCTGTGAGGGCCTCAGAGGTTGTCTAGGAGAATATTGGGAGCAACAACACCATGAATTCAATAGAACACACCAGACAGGTCAGGGATAAAGTTATTGAGAAATTTAAAGCAGGCTTAGGCTACAAAAATATTTCCAAAGCCTTGAACATCCCACGGAGCACTGTTCAAGCGATCATTCAGAAATGGAAGGAGTATGGCACAACTGTAAACCTACCAAGACAAGGCCATCCACCTAAACTCACAGGCCAAACAATGAGAGCGCTGATTAGAAATGCAGTCAAGAGGCCCATGGTGACTCTGGACGAGGTGCAGAGATCTACAGCTCAGGTGGGAGACTCTGTCCATAGAGCAACTATTAGTCATGCACTGTACAAAGTTGGCCTTTATGGAAGAGTGGCAAGAAAAAAGCCATTGTTAACAGAAAAGCATAAGAAGCCCCATTTGCAGTTTGCCACAAGCCATGTGGGGGACACATCAAACATGTGGAAGAAGGTGCTCTGGTCAGATGAGACCAAAATTTAACTTTTTGGCCAAAATGGAAAACGCTATGTGTGATGGAAAACTAACACTGCACATCACTCAGAACACACCATCCCCACTGTCAAATATGGTGGTGGCAGCATCATGCTCTGGGAGTGCTTCTCTTCAGCAGGGACAGGGAAGCTGGTCAGAGTTGATGGGAAGATGGATGGAGACAAATACAGGGCAATCTTGGAAGAAAACCTCTTGGAGTCTGCAAAAGACTTGGAGACTGGGGCAGAGGTTCACCTTCCAGCAGGACAATGACCCTAAACATAAAGCCAGGGCAACATGGAATGGTTTAAAACAAAACATATTCATGTGTTAGAATGGCCCAGTCAAAGTCCAGATCTACATCCAATCGAGAATCTGTGGCAAGATCTGAAAACTGCTGTTCACAAACGCTGTCCATCTAATCTGACTGAGCTGGAGCTGTTTTGCAAAGAAGAATGGGCAAGGATTTCAGTCTCTAGATGTATAAAGCTGGTAGAGACATGCCCTAAAGACTGGCAGCTTTAATTGCAGCAAAAGGTGGTTCTACAAAGTATTGACTCAGGGGGGCTGAATAATTACACACACCCCACTTTGCAGTTATTTCTTTTAAAAAATGTTTGGAATGATGTATGAGTTTCGATCCACTTCTCACGTGTACACCACTTTGTATTGGTCTTTCACGTGGAATTCCAATAAAATTGATTCATGTTTGTGGCAGTAATGTGACAAAATGTGGAAAACTTCAAGGGGCTGAATACTTTTGCAACCCACTGTAAGCAGGTACAAAAGGCACTTGACATCCCCACTGCTTTTTGTACCTGCTTATGCCCAGCTGGAAAATAAAGAGATTTTTATGAGGAAGTGGTGCCCCGCTTTTCTCTGTTCTGCTTACAAGGAAGCTACACCGTACCGTACAAAATGCTGCTTTCTTTAAATTCCCTTTAAACAATCAGTACCAAATTTTGATCTACCTTCCATTCTAGTTGTGGTTTATATAAATGTGAACTGCACCCAGAGCCGTGACAAGGTCATCCAGCACCCAAGGCTGAGACACCAAAGTGCGCCCCTCCATCCCTTCCACCCCAGCTGTCACACACTGATTACTACTAGACTAAGAAGCGCCACAGGCCCCCTAACACCTCCCCCCCCCCCCGCACCAACACCTTTCTCTCTAGTTATCTGGCCTGCAGTCACTGCCATGTATCTTCAAACACAATAGGGGAGTGATAGCTGAGTGAGTTGTGCGCTCCCTCCTACACTGCGCCCTGAGGCTGGAGCCTCTCTTGCCTCTGCCTCGGCCCGGCCCTGACTGCGCCCACTCCTCTCCACTTTGTTTCTTTGTGACCGTAAGGAAATTACCTAACAGGAAGCCCCAGGTGGTTATGGGTGATAAGCTGGGATGATACATGTAAATGCTTTTTTTGTATTTTCTTGCAGTCCATTATTATGACCGTGAGAATGGGTGGGAATTACAGCGGGCCGATCTATGGGAAAGTAAATGACCATGTGAACTGCAAGAACCATGCATCCTGCAAAAACCTACATTAGACACATAGTGGATAGAGATCCTCATATATTGTCATTTTACATACATGATCAAATATTCATTTTAAGCCTCATCTACACAGTACAATTTTCCGTCAGATCGGATCTATTAGATAATTTCCAACCGGTCCAGAGTCGGATGGCGTTAGATTTTGGGTACTTATCAAAGCAAAATCTTTCGCAGAATTGATCTGAAACAATTTGGACTTCTACACACGATGCAATTTCCTAGTATATCCATCTAATAGAGCCGTCTATCTGATGGAAAATTGTACCGCGTAGATGAGGCTTAACATACAGTATTATAGATTACGGTACATTTATCATACATTAATGTATACAGTAGATAGCAATTGCATGGTATTTCCTTACTGTATGCTGCCATCTTGTGGATGTGTCGGTTACTACAAACAGACTATTGCAGAATGTTCAAATGACAAGCAGTGACATTGTGATACAGTCTATCTGTACTCTCTCCATCACTAACTGGCCAGGTTTCAATGTCTGTCTCAGAAGAGAGTACCAACATTTAGATGAGCTGAATGAAACCATTTTTGTAACCCTACCTGTTCACAAGATTGGTTCCTAAACTCTATCTCGTGGAGCTGGGGGGCTACAATTCAGCACATATGTAGTTCAGGGGTCCCTTTCCCTACCCTCCAAATATGAAGTGTATAGGTGGTATAACTGCGATATCATCACCTGCCGTAGTATTGAATGTGAATTATGGCAGCACAATCAGACAGAATTCCACACAAAGTGCTGTTAAAAAAAAAAAAAAAGCTGCCCACAGAAGATCCCCTCACGGGATGATGGAGAGGACATCGCTACCCAGAAGGCTAAGCGCACAAGCCTACAGCCAAGGACCAATGTCAGGTAGGCAGGGCTTGTGCCTTAAGGGGTGAAATATCAGGAAATGCTGGATTTCAACCTTTACCTGGTAAAGTGGACATAAGCTAGCCACTGGTGGCGAGTTATTTTTTAGCTTACAGTTGCTGTTTAACCTATTCAGAGTGCTCCCCTCCACTCTGGCCGGCATCCCCGCTTGCTCTGACGTGTCGGGTCCCGGCTTGATGACGTCATCAAGCAGCGACCCGGAACTTAACGTCAGTGTGAGCCAGGATGCCGGCGAGAGTGGAGGGGAGCACAGCGGCTCATTGCTGGAGCCTGGGAGGTGAGTAAAAGCTGCTGGCTACACAGGGGACACACAGCCCAGCAAGCCACACTCGGGATCTGGCTGCCTGACCCCCCCACCCCCCATGCAAAATCGTCTCGTCCTTAAGGGGGGTCAGGCAGCGGGTCCCGAAAGGGTTAAACACACATGCAAAGTAAGTGTAAAGTGACATTTTTGAGGTGATGATTTCTGGGGGAGTTTTTGCAGTAAAACTTGAGCCAGGTACCTGCTCTTGTTTAATATAATGTAATTGTATTTTTCCCATTCTTTTCCCCTCTGCAGCTACAACCTGGGTAGCGGAATGGTTGCCATAATGGTGAATGGAACGTTCAGTGATGGAAGGTGGCACCGGGTAAAGGCTGTACGGTGAGAACAATGCACCAAGTTGTAACAAAGGGGGGCATAAACTCAAATGGAAAAGGGATCATCAGCTCTGGAGATTTACCAATACAGTTTTTAGGTGACCGTAACAAAAAAAAAAAGCCAGAGTTTAAAGAAAAACTCCAGTGAAAATAATGTAACAAAAAAGTGCTTCCTTTTTACAATAATTATGTATAAATGATTAAGTTAGTGTTTGCCCATTGTAAAAGCTTTCCTCTCCCTGATTTACATTCTGACATTTACCATATGGTGACATTTATACTGCTGGCAGGGGATGTCAGTGGAAGGAGATGATGCTCGTTTTTTTTGCATTTCAAAGTTCTTTATTGGCAGTAAACCTAAACATTGCCAACAATTATGTATACATATAGCAAATTAAATCATGTAATACATAACAATTGATTGTCATAACAAATAGACAATCAAACAAACATTGACCGATATATGTCAAAACATTAATATCAAGAAGATAAAGCATGAAAAATAAAATAATGGTTAATAAATACTAGATTAAAGAAATTATAGTATTGTTAGGCCCGGTTCACATTAGCGTTCGCTATCCGGATTTTCCGGATCTGATCCGGACCGCATACTGTGCAAACGGAACGTACGTTCCGCATAGCAATGTAAAGTCTATGCGGACGTTCACACGTGTCCGTTCCGTACAGTACGGAGCCGGATCGGATCCAGACTCTTTTCCAACATGCGCTATTTTTTGGGTCCGGATCTCCGGCCCACGCCCCCGGACCGGAGCCGGACCTGAGCCTGACAGCACCATCAGGAACACAGAAACCAATGGGGAACGGAAGGCACAGAACACACTACCTACAAAAACCTGACGTTCTACCCCACTTCCTATGCGTATGCAAGTGGCCATTTCGGATGGGGACACATGGGCCAAGCATGTCTGGAGTGGAGCAGCAGTGACAGACGTGCTGGAGCTGTTTGGCAGTATGTCGGAGGTGGAGGTGAGGCCTACAGCGGAGGAACCTGATTCTACAGGTGCACCTTCTGCTGACCCCAACATTTTTTTTTTAAATTTCGCTATTTTTTGCCCACGGATCCGGATGGCAGCCTGATGCATGCCTGATACAAAAGGACCGGATCCGGATCGGAACCGTACGGTTCTGATCAGGATCAGGTCAAGATCCGATCAGGATCCGGTCCGTTTATTTGCCAAAACGCAAGTGTGAACGGGGCCTTAGGGTATAGTAGAGACCACTGACTTTTAGATCATCAATCCATCCTGACCAGATACTATTAAATTTGGGCATACTATCATTTAGCATCGCATTTATTCTCTCACTAATCATAATATTAGATATTTGTGTAAAAGTTTCAGAAACATGGATACGGGGAGACCTCCATCTTCTTGCTATTGTAATTCTAGCTGTACAAGATGTGCTGAACTAATTTCTGTTCACATTTTAAAATGTGTTGAATTTGAAAACCTAAAAGAAAGGTCCAAGGGTCCTTTTTAATACGAATTTTTAAAAGCTTATTAATTTTTTTTATTGATTTCATTCCAAAATTTTGCAATTCTTGGACATGACCACCAAACATGAATGAGGTCTCCCCTTACTCCACAATTCCTGAAACACCGATCAGAGTTGCTATTACTAAAACGATGCATCATATGTGGCGTTATGTATGCTCTATGAAGTAATTTAAGGGATGTTTCTAAAATTGAATAATATAAACTATTGTTAGATAATAAAGTACATGCATCAAACCATTCTATAGAAGATTTTTCCATCCCTAAATCTTCTTCCCATCTAATCATAAGTTTGTGTTTAAAGTCAGGTCTAGGATTGATCATGCTAGAATATATAAATGAGATCTTTCCTTTCCTTAACCCATTCGCGTTCCGTCGTTTTCACTTGAGAAATGTTCACCTCCCATTCATTAGCCTATAACTTTATCACTACTTATCACAATGAACTGATCTATATCTTGTTTTTTCCGCCACCAATTAGGCTTTCTTTGGGGGGTACATTTTGCTAAGAGCCACTTTACTGTAAATGCATTTTAACAGGAAGAATAAGAAAAAAACTGAAAAAATCATTATTTCTCAGTTTTCAGCCATTATAGTTTTAAAATAATACATGCCTCCATAATTAAAACTCACGTATTGTATTTGCCCATATGTCCCGGTTATTACACCGTTAAAATTATGTCCCTATCACAATGTATGGCGACAATATTTTATTTGGAAATAAAGGTGCATTTTTTCCGTTTTGCATCTATCACTATTTACAAGTTTAAAATGAAAAAAATATAGAAATATTTCATCTTTACATTGATATTTAAAAAGTTTAGACCCTTAGGTAAATATTTACATGTTTTTTTTTATTGTAATGTTTTTTTTTTTATATTAAACATTTTATTTGGGTATTTTTGGGAGGGTGGGATGTAAACTATAGTTTTATAATGTAATTGTGTGTCGTTTTTAATTTTTTTTACTTTTAGTTGTTTTACTTTTTGGCCACAAGATGGCGGCCATGAGTTTGTTTACATGACGTCACTCTAAGCGTAACACACACTTAGAGTGATGCAGGGGGGAGGCAACGGCCAGAAAAAGCACAGCTTCCGAGAGAAGCTGTCGCTTTTTCAGCGGGGGAGAGGAATCAGTGATCGGGCACCATAGCCTGATACATTGATTCCGTGGCTACCAAATCCGCGGCCGGGAGTGTGCGCGCATGCACGCGATCGGGCGCGGGAGCACGCATGGTTCCTGGACGTAGTTTCTACGTCCAGGAACCAAAATAGGTTAAAGGTTGTAACATACAAACCCTCTCAAATTGAGTTGGTTCCTGTAAATTTCTAGTTTTCAGATATCGATTCCAAAAATTATAAAAGGCGAAAATTCCAAAAAATTTTCGAAAGACAATGACCACTTTTTCTGTATATTTCTCAATGTAAGCAATTTTCCAAATTTACAGAAATGACGCAATTTCGAGAAAGAAGTTTGTAGATCCAACCTCCATAAGAGATTTTTCAACCAAAGTTTCTTTGGGAGATCTGGGCATCCGGTAATTTTAATTAGTGGGGATACTTTATTTTGTAGATTAAATCTAAACCTATTTGCCCTCCATAAAATCAGAGAGTGTTGAGTACTAGACAAAATATTTATTGAATTTTTTGGGCTATTGGCCCACATTAAACCTTGCCAAGTAAAAGGCGATAATAAAGAAGATTCCATTTCAACTCATCTAGGGGAGTCCACATTAGCTTCTATAGCAGACAATTGAGAAATTTGACATGCTAAATAATATTTTTTCAGGTTGGGAACAGATAATCCTCCAAAGTTTTGTGATAAAATGTTACATTAATATTAATCCTAGGTTTTTTATCTTTCCAAATAAATCTACTCAAAGCATTCTGAAGATCCTTAAGATCTGTATCTTTAATAGGAATATGTAAGGATCGAAATAAATACAATATCTGAGGCAATGAAATCATTTTAAATGCATTCATCCTACCTGTCCAAGATAAACACATTGCTGCCCAATTTTTCATATTCTCTTTAATTTTTTTAAACAAATTTGGATAATTATATCTATATAGGCTATACCTATTATTAGTTAGGTTTATACCCAGATTCTCGCTTTTTTTGGCAGTTGGAAACCGCTGCAAACAGCGATTTCCCACAATGCAATGAGGTTCACAGATGGGAAACTTTCAGGACCATGGTCCTGACATCACACTGTGGGAGGGGTTTCACCACAATATCAGCCATAGAGAGCCCCTGATGTTCCGTTTGTGAAAAGGAAAAGATTTCTCCTAGGAAAGGGGGTATCAGCTACTGATTGGGATGAAGTTCAATTCTTGGTTACGTTTTCTCTTTAAAGCAGCACTGTAGTGTAGTGGTTAGCACTCTCACCTTGCAGCTGTGGGGCCCTAGTGATTTGTAATCCTTCCAGGACACCTGCAAGGAGTTTGTATGTTCTCCACGTGTCTGCATGGGTTTCCTCCGGGCACCCCACTTTCCTCCCACAACCCAAAAACATTCAGAATCATGTTTATTTCGCCAAGTGCAACAAGAGTTGTGCCCGGAATCGATTTGGGCAAAACAGGGTCAGTGGATGCATACAGTAGATACATTAACCTCCTTGCCGGTTTTCCCGACTTGAGCTCGGGGTAGAAAAAATAAGCTGTTAGCGGTGATCCCGAGCTCAGGTAGGGGTAGGCATTGCAGAGCTTTACCTGTAGTTTTGGAGTCCCGCACGCGATCTCGCTGCGCAGCGGGACTCCAGCCTCTCTCCCCGGCAGTGTGGGGTCTTTCCCTGGCCGCCGGGATCCCCCATGTCCCCGCTATTCTTCCGGGGACCCGGCAGCCAGTTGGAGCAGCGCAGCCGTGGTGGCAGCAGCAGAGCGGTGGTGGCAGCGTGACGTTATCGGGGGCGGGGCTAATATTGAAAACGAACTTCTCTATATTAGAGAAATATAGAGAAGTTCGTTTATATGTATATTAGCGCCATCTTGTGGGCAAAGAGAAAACTGCAGCACAGGAGCCCAGGAAGGTACTTTTTTTTTTTTTTTTTGCTGCAGATCTCCCTGCCAGAATGATTTTTTTCAGGTTTCAGGGTCTGAAAGAGTGGAAAAAAATTGCACCGCTTTTAGACCCTAAAATCTGGAAAGAATCAGACCGCCAAGGAGGTTAAGTATACAAGGTATAGAATATAGAGCATAAACAGGAGTATGAAAAGGTGGACCCAGAAGAAGGACCGGGGGGGGGGTTCGTCAGCTGCCATGTAAGGCACACAAGATGCTTCTGCAGCGATACTTTGAATCAGATGCCCCACAGTCGATCCCTGGGGAAGACAGAGAAATAGAGAGAGAAAGATAAAGGAGAGAGAGAGAGGTGAGGACAGTGAAAACAAGAAAGTGAGTACTCTTTTGCCGGGCAGCCATCAGATGGACCAGGCGTCGAAGTGACGAAGGTCGATGTGACTCCAGAAAGGCGGGTGTGGATCACACGGCGAGCCAGGCTGGGGCAGTGAGCCAGAGTGACTTACCCAATTAGTTTATTGGCTCCGCTCTAAATTGAGCCTAGACTATGATGGACATGTGACTGTGGTAGGGACTAGATTGTGGGCCCCTCTTGGTGACAAGACAATATACTCTGTACAGCGCTGCAGAGGATGTCAGCGCTATATGAATACTTATTAATAATAATAAACGTGCTAAAACACTGTCATTGATTATAGATAGCAACTAAAAAAAAAAAAAAAAAAAAAAAAAAAAAGCATTATATTTATTTTTTTTGACTACTATTATTATAAGTGACTTTTGTGTTGCAGGGATGTTCAGTCAGGAAAAGTGACGGTGGATGACTATGGTGCCAAGACAGGGAAATCGCCGGGGATGATGCGGCAACTGAACATTAATGGTGACCTCTATGTTGGTGAGTTCTCCTGGGTAGTAGCTAGAATGTGAGATATGTATTTTAGATCATACGTTCCATATGATGGGAATTCTCAGAGTATTAAGAAGCAATAAGATCTACACAGGCTGCACATCATTATACTGTATAGTCCCATAACTTATGAATCCTTATGTGCTTTAAAGAGAACCAGAGGTGTGTTTGTCAGATCATGTTAGGACACGAGCTGGGTGAGTAACCTCATTTACGATCAGCTCGAGACTCTGCATAAGGAAGGAGGCATTAGATGAGGGGATTGAGCTGCCTTTCCATCATCAGGCCCCTGTAGGCACGTGCCTACAGAGCCTTATGGTAAATCCGGCCTTGGTGGTGCCTAATGTAGTGATCGGGCTGTGCGCCCACATCACCTGTTCTACTGAAATTTGCAGCTGGTTAATTAATTGGCAGCTAGCAAATTTTAGTCCCCCTACAAAGTTTGAGTACAATTCCCAGATCTTCCAGTTACTATGAAGCTAAAACTTTCTCTTCACACAATTATTATTGCTTGACAGAGGTCCAGATTGAGCTTTTCTATTCCAAACTCTTCTCTTGTAGGTGGAATGAAGGAGATTGCTCTACACACTAACAGGCAGTATGTTGGAGGCCTCATTGGCTGCATCTCCCACTTCACCCTCTCCACAGACTACCATGTGTCTTTGGTGGAAGACGCATCGGATGGGAAGAACATTAACACTTGTGGAACTAAATAGGAATGGCCTTTGACATTCCACCTGGCACTCCCAAAACAAAAGGAAGACTTTGCACTGTACGGACAATTTGTAAACTGTGTCATTCCAAATATGCTTTAAGAGGACAACCAAAAAAAAAAATCTTCTACCAGATGTTTCCTTTACCAGGAAGAGAAAACTTGAACTTTTTTGTAAACTCTCCTACAGGTGGGATTCAGAGGATGTGCGACTAAGATGAGATGTGCTTGCCTTCTCCCTTACTTCAGCCACGAAGGTCTAAAATAGTTCCAGACAAAATAGAAGAGCCTAGTGGATCAGTTGGCCCCTCACTACGTCAGTCATTGGGAGGAGTATATGTATAGGATGAAAGGGGATATCAACGTTCTTGTTGATCACCAGTCAACCTCCAGTAAGCTCATTCTTTCCCTCATCAAAATATGCTGAACATGGTTTAGATAACTTGGTGAAGAACAGCGCTTTATAGCTGCCTGGTAAACAGGGCGATATTCAGTATAAATCCTTATGGTCAATGTATTTTGTGGCCTAAAAGCATCTACCTAGTGTTGGGTGCCCATGTCTGGAACCCTTATTAAGAGTCTCTTCATTGTAGTATTTAGTAAAATAAAGCAGTGATTCCTGCTAAGAGAATATCTTAAAGGATAACTGTATTGTGAAAATTTGATTTTTTTTTTTTAAAGTCAGTTTAGCGGTTTTAAAGTACGCCTGAACTGGCTTACAAGCTGTGAAGTAAAACCCATGGTGGGCTAAACTACCTATTAGCCAATGTGGTGCTGCTTGTTATCAATGTGGTCACCCATCCGTCCATGGTCCTCTGCACTCCACAGCCATTCGGAAGATCCTCCTAGTGGTGCAGAGCAATGAATTAACTGTGCAGGTGCAAGTTCAGGACTGTGTCTGTGCAGTTCTGATTCGCTCGCTGAATGGAAAGTTTCTTCAAATGAAGATCCCGTAGAAGAAGAGGACCAGGTAGAGGTGGAGACCTCGAAGACAATGAGCAGCAGCAGCACATTGACTAACAGGTAATCTAGTCCACCATGGGCTTTACCGCACAATTATTTTAATGTAGGGTACTTTAACATACACAAAAAGTCAAAGTACCTTTTTGAAGAGATCTCAAAAGTTTTGGGTCCTAAAACCTATAGCAACCCATAGTTGACTTGACTTTATTTTAGAGCCTGTTTTCTCCAGCCACTAGAGATTGTTGTTTGGAAATAGGAGACAGGAGGCTTATTAGCTCATTGGTTCATCAACAGGGACATCTAGTGGCCGGCTGCTACAGAAAAGGTATTTGGTCCTATGGACAGTTTTAAAGATTCTGCTATGCTTATTATGTGACAAAAAATAGAAATTTTTTACAGTTGTCCTAAAGGCAGATTATTTCAACATGACAAAGACAGCGTACCCAGAAAAAGCATTCAAAAAGATTATGTTCAGTTAGAGACTGCCAGTAATTTTCCCACCTTACATTTCAACTTAGTCCCCTCATACCTCAAAAAACATTTCCCAGTAATGCCCCAGGGCTAAGTCAATAATCTGTGGTGTAGATGGATATAGAAATAGGAGCAGTCAGTTAAGCCATGCTCGGCCAATCAGTGCGCCCTGGGCATCACAGGCGTGGGTTAGTAGGAGGAATCCACAGAGTGCCCCATCTATCGTTGGCGCCTGTCAGCCAATCTGCAGCCACGGGCGGATTTTGTGTAGCCCTCGACATGTGCGGTGAGGGCAGCTGGCATGCGGAGCTTAATGTGCGACGTGCTGGCGGCAGTGGTTGCCTCTGTGGCTCCCCAGGGAGTGCAGCAGCCTGAGCATGCAGTGAATGTATACAGAGGGCAGCTGGGTTGGTGGGCAGGTGCCGGGAATGCTCCGGAGTGGAGAAAGGCGCTGGGGATTGTGTGGGGGACTGAGGAGCCTCATCTGCTACATGGGGATCTGAGCCCAGACATGGGAAGGAAGGCTTCTGCCTATAATGTGTCACTTGTCACTAGCCCAGCGCCAGCCAAGCTATCACCAAGCTAGCCAATCACAACCTCTGCCTGCTGGCTGTGTGTAAAGGGGCATTCCACACAGGTGTGTATGTCCAGTCACAGGAGTAGGACTGTATTGACTCTGTGTCACTAGCCCAGCTCCAGCCATTAGTAGGCCAGCCAATCACAACCTCTGCAGTGTTCTCTCCAGGCTCGTGAGCACCCTGTTGTCAACTGCTCGTCGCCTCATGCTCTTCCTATGCTGTAAGCAGAGTTGCGTAGCCCAGCGTTCCTCTCGTCACGCCCCACCCAGCTACTTTTTTATGCCAACCAGCTGGAAAAAAATTCTGGGGAGAACACTGCATACCCTTTAAACAATGCCTACCCTTGAACATAGCCAAATCAGCTGTTACTTGGTCCTAACTGACAACCAAAACCCTAAGGTTGTGTTGCAAACCCAACGACAGCAGGGTCGCAACAGGGGAAAGTTGAATCGCACGTTATACCTGTGGTGCAACACATACAGTGAAGCATACAGTGCATGCATATAAGTATGCTTCACTGCAGCTGTTAACATGCGCGTTATGGGTTAACATGTTCTGCATGCATCTCGGTATGCCAGCGGTTACTAACGCGCCGATGTGAACATACCATTACAATATAAGTGAATCACATTAGCAATGCGATATTATTGTGCAACGCAATGCACTGCTGCAAACGTAAACCATCTTAGGAAGGTCCCCAAAACATTGCAATATGTCTTGGCATCATGTGCCTCCTGACACCGGCACCCAAATGTGCAGCTTTTTGTATGGTCTATGGCCTGGTACACACCTTACATTTTTTATTGCCCAATCAATGACCAACCTACACAATCTTTTCATAGTATTTAAAGTAGTGTGAAACTCAGCATTTCCTCTTTGCTCTAAAAGGTTATCTACAGCATAAAACCTATAACCACAAAAAAATTGTAGCAGAACCACATTCAAACAGTTAAACACAACACTTTGTTCTTCAGTGGAAAGCTCCTTGCTTCAGTGGGCAGCTTCTGGTCGCATCCTAGAGGTGATAACATAATATATAAACCAGGCGAGGGGCTGTTATCCTATGACCTAATTTTTAATAAAACCAGAGTCACAAGATTTCATAGGATTTCTTACCATCCCTATAAAATCAATAAACCAGGCCCTGCGGATTGATCAAGAAATTCTACCTCGGTCAGAGAACAGTATGTGCAAGATTATTTCCTCATTACCAAAGGCCCAGTATTCAGTGTTCTTTTGCATTCCTTCCGATAAGAGACAGCTGATAAACACACCTGACTTTTATATTGCAGTCTGATCCCTTGACCACTTTGTAGAGTTGACCTAGGACGTTTTCTACCTGTATATATTTTTATAGAACCACATATAGAGACATGACCAAACCCAACGTAAAGATTTAGATGTAACAACTTTTTGCACAATTCCCCGATATGTTTGTTACATGGTTTTGTGTCTTGTCCATCTGACTCCTCCCCTTCCCCATCTAATGCTTTTGTACATTTTTGGTCTATTCATTTTGTTTGTTTTTCAACAGAATAAATAATGTTAATAAGTAATCTTGTGTATCTGGAACTTTTTGTGGTAAATCACCGATATTCGTTATTTTATTAAAGTGGTCTAACACCCAGCATTTCAACTTTGCTTTAAAACATTGCTTACAGCTTAGAAACGATTATGCCAGATTTTTTTTTTTAGCAGAAATTCACTGAATGGATTAAACATGACATTCTAGTGCTGCATTTAGCTAGAAATCCTCCTCCGTGCTTAGGTTTAGTTACAACTATTCACTCCTGCCAGCTCCAATTCTTCAGTTTTAGTTTTTTTATTTCACTTGGTAGACCTTTACGATTGGGCATGACTGTTCCAGTTATGTGAATTTTTTCTTTTAGTAACTCTTGAGCCAATATGTGAGTGGTATAAAATCGATCTGTAAATAAATGGTATCCATGTCCAGCAGTGGCTTGTTTCAGATTTGTACAAAGATGAAGGACAATGCGAGCTGAAAATGGCAAGTCTGGCCTTGGCAAGCTTTCCGTAGTAGCAGATCCATAATACAGCTCAAACGCAAGGAGGTATCCAGTCTCACAATCAGCCATAGAAAACACTAATAGCCCCCACTTGCTTGGTTTCTGAGGATTGTACATCTTGTACTTTGATCTTCCTTTGAAACTAATTGTGCTTTTGTCAATCACTACATTCCTATGGGGTATAAACAGACTTCTGCATCTTTCTTTCATATGTTCTGTCAAGTTCCTGACCTTCCAACCCCTAGTTTGAGGGCCTTCATGACCACTGATGGGTGGAGAAACATGTAGCATCCAATGGATCCGACTAAATGGCTCACAAGAAAAAAATATCTCCAAAAAAGGGGGTATAATTGATCCACCGAGTTGAGAAAAAATCCTGGATAGATCCCCTTTCTTGCAGTGCCAGCTTAAGAATGACTCCAAAGTATGCCTTTATTTCCTGCATAGTAACATCAGTCCAGCTCCTCCAGATGGATCTAGGTGAAGGAGGGTTATTTTCTAACTTCCTTTTGGCATAATCATTTATTTCATTAATCATTTATTCTAAAAGGGCCGGTGTAAAAAAAAAAACCTCAAAAAACCCACTGACAGTTTCTGGAACATTAGCGACAGGCAGTTGTAACCCTGCATTACACACAGTAAAGGGAAAATTATGCAGCAAGCAGTCACTGGTAGGAGAGAAGCTTGCCCATTTTCTGTGATCACCATCACCCTCCCCACTTTCATCAGCTTGCCCACTTTCATCAGCCTCGTCAATATCAGTGTCATCACTGTAGCAATAATCCTCATCAGTGACAGTATAGTCACTGTCATCACCAGAATCCTGCACATCTGATTCTGAGCTGCTCTCATTCATAATCCGCTGTGCCACCTCAAACGCTGTCATTTTTCTTTTACGTGCTGCAGAGGATGCCATTGCTCCGCTCTGTAAGGAATTTGCAAGGAATCTTCAAAAAAATAAACGGAAGGGATCTGCAAGAAAGAACCTGCAAGGGATCATCCAGGAATCCACCAGAAGTAATTTGCCAGGAATCTGCTAAAATGGCCATGCAGAAAAGCAGGAACAATCAGCAACAACAAAGCAGAGTTGATGCTGCTACTTCCTGCCAGTGGTGATCGCCCACTTCCTGTGTGGGGGAGGGGGTTACCACCTGTGTGGGCATGTAGTTTTACATGCCCACTAAGTATAGGGACAGAGATCGGGCTTTCCATGCGGACAGATGCACCACAAACCGCTGCTAAAAAAATGTCCTGCATAGCGGGACATACGACTGGAATGCGGATTTCGTGATGTCCCGCTATGCGAGACATACGAGTGGAAAGGGTTAACAATTTTTGAGGGAAAGTTGGGGGTGTGAGCTTAACAGTGGATGGGCCTATATGCTAGTATATACAGCAAGTCATAAATTGTGTTCATGAATATATCAGCTGTTGTGAATCCACTGAGAATGTTATGCACATTGAACACAGAAGTCTTAGGATTGAGCATGAAGAATGTGTAATAGAGGGAGAATCCCTTCATTCTCCTGCAGATCACTCTTAAGTTATACAATACAAGTCTATACAATTTTGTAAATATCTGTTCAATTCAAGAATAGCAATCAATGTTTCTGACTGATTGTAATAATTAAAAAATCTGACCAATGTACCACACACCTATGTTCAATTTTTCCCCAATCTTAAAGAGAATCTGTATTGTTAAAATCGCACAAAAGTAAACATACCAGTGTGTTAGGGGACATCTCCTATTACCGTCTGTCACAATTTCGCCGCTCCTCGCCGCATTAAAAGTAGACAAAAACAGTTTTAAAAAGTTTGTTTATAAACAAACAAAATGGCCACCATAACAGGAAGTAGGTTGATGTACAATATGTCCACACATAGAAAATACATCCATACACAAGCAGGCTGTATACAGATTTCCTTTTGAATCTCAAAAGATCATTTGTGTGTTTACCTTCTGTCCCCTTCTTCTCTCATGCACTGAACATTACAGGCTTCCTGCAGACAGCTCTGCCTGTGTTTGTAATTCCTCAGTATGTGTCAGCCAGCTACTTTCACAGCCAGCCAACAACAGAGGAGGATTTTTATCCAGCTCTCTTCTACCACTGATAAGATAGAGACACTGCACACACACTGCAGTGTGCATAGAGGGGCCTGGAGACTGTGCATAAACAGATCAGCACGGAAGAGTTGGCAGGCTTCCAGACACAGGCAGACAAGTCTGACAGGGGAAAGATACATTGATTTATTACAGAGACAGTGAGAGTAGAAAGTGCTGCAGTAAGGCAGAGCACATTAGACCAACTTTAGGAACTTGTAGGATGGTAGAAAAAACGTTGTAATTTTTGGTACAGAGTCTCTTTAATTGAAAGTGCAGAAAATAATTGATTGGAACTGTACACCAAGCAATTGACAATCTATCACACACCATACAATTCTTGATAACGTTAGTCTGAAATTTCCAACATGTCCAAAAAATTGAATTGGATCTTTTAATTGTATGGTGTGTGGCCACCTTTAGATGTACCCACAGTTAGATTGCCTAGGGCCCGATCTATATTCTTTGTTCCTGTCTGCACCCTCTACATGTACTTCTACCAAGGGCAGCAATGAAATGCCTTTTTATGTTACATACTTTCAATTCAAAGATGTTTTCCAATTGGAAAAAGAAAACCTTTTTAATAGTAAATATATAGAACGCAAAAAGAAAATCTGCTAAAAACAAAATACACTTTAAAATGAAATATGTATAGAGAGAGCGAGTGTGTGGTGTGTGTGTTTTAGCAAAAAAAACAAAAAACAACAAAAAAAAAACTTAATATTAGAGTGGTTTTCCATGTGTTTTATTGTACTTCTATTGGGAGAATATATCTATACATACATCATACATATATAAACAACTATGTACAGTGCATTTCTCAGGTCACAGAAGAGAAGCACTAAAACAAGTCAGTAGACAAACAACACAATCATAACATAACAATATCAGCAGACTGTGTTTTTAATGCATTGCAAAAAATAAAAAATATAACTTTACATCTAATTAAAAAAAAATAAAATTCTTAATACCTGAATGATTTTAACAAAGTGAAATATAATGGGAATTAATACATGTTGCATATTACACATCTCATTTACAGCAATATTTCCTCCCTTTTGGAGAACAGGCACATTTTATTCTCTTTTTATAAAGGCTAACATGAGCTTTATGCATCATTCAGCTGCTTCTTTATAACCCTGTAATGCTAGACTATGACGCAGCTTATATAACCCCCAAGTTTATTTAGGAACGTCTGACGCAATGACTTGCTTCCAAGCAAATACAATGTAGTAATCCATAATTTGGAATGGTCAATAAGATGGTAATAAGTCATGGTAAATGCTGAATTTACCGCGAGCAGCTGACAGGCTGTGAATTCACCACCTGTGAGCTGCTCCCACCCACTGGCCGGGCGCTTGCTAGCACTGGACACAGGCGGCAGACAGCTCCCACCCCCAAGGAGTTGCTTCTGAGCACAGCGGTTGCATTGCTCAGACGTGACATGAGACTTTTTTTGCTGCCAGGTAACGCTGCTGCATCTCATCGCTTGACACGCAGTGTTCCAAGCGATGCCATTCAACTGCATTTTAATTCAACCCAAATGGCAGTTGGGGGGGGGGGGGGGGAGGCCTTGTCTATCTTGGAACTAGACCAGTTCATTCCCATGCTGCATAAATTTGTATCAACTCTACATTATTCTTATTTCATTGACCATCCCATAATGTTTAATCAGACTCCACTTCATTGTAGTGAAAAATTGTTTAGTTACTGATGGGAAAAAAGTGCCTAGTTTCAGCAGAAACTGAAAGAGAAAAAACTAAAACACTATAAAAAAAAAAAGACATAACGAAACAAACACACTGTCAGTACTCTGCAGTTGCCACTTCATTAGACCCACCATTTCCTGGAATCCACTATAGTGTTGGTGTCCAGAATCGGCAATGTGTGGTTCGGAACCCGAACGCATATGTTCTGCAACCATAACTCCTCCTACTGCTGTTCCATACAGAAATGGTGCTGAAAGCCCAAGTTTGGGTTTTGAACCACGCATTGCAGAATTCGAAAACCAACACTATCCTCCAGAAAGTGAATGGGATTTACTGCAGGTGCTTTACCCAACACTGCACCCGCGTCCTAATTATAGTGCAGCCTTCACTTTCAGATCACATGTTGGTTGAATGGTAGCCAAATGGTGGATGCGCCAAGTATTGAACCACTGGTTTTAAGTGTTCCATTGAAATAAATACTGCATATGTGCGCTATTAATATACATGTGCCTGTGAATATGTAGGAAGTGTGTGGAAGAGTGAAGACCACCCAGCAGTCAATAACTACCAAGGAATAACAAGGATTTGCAGATTCAGAAGTACTCTCCACACAGCTTTTCCAAAAAGGAAAATATTTACCTGAACCTAAGAGATCACATAACGGCACTACAGGTACATTAACACCAGTGTCTGAAAAAGTTTTTTCTAAGGCCTACATATCCCATACTGACATAACAAAACCTATAGGAAGCACTGTCTGTAATAAACACAACCGTAGAAATGCCCCCGTTTCCCATCAGCAAAAACTGAGTATTACATCCATGTGAAATACATTAGTGCTATATGAAAGAATAGTAATAGTATTTTTTTTTTACATTTTCTCTTCAGCCACGCCATTAGCCATTTACTGTGTGAGACACCACACAGCACACCCCCTACCAACACACTTCACAAAGGCTTAAAATAACACTGAAGCAAAATTACATTTATGACATAATGAACTGTATATGCAGTACGTATAATTAAAGGGATACTTAAAGAGAACCAGAGATGAAGCAAACTCATGTATTTTACCTCATAAATCAGTGGGAACATGACAGTAAACACCTAATCTGCTCTTTGTTACATTGTTCTCTGTTTAATTTGCCTGTTATCACCTCTAAGATAAGAATCCCGACTAAGCAGTCGGTCTGGCTTTGCTACAGAATAATTATAGCTGAGACTGTGTTCTTTGCTGTCTTCAAGTCCAAGCCTGCCCCCTGCTGGCTTTGCTCAGGAATCATTATAGCTGAGTCATTATAGCAAAGCCAGACTCAATGCTCAGTCCGGGATTCTTATCTCAGCTAGATAACAGACACTTTTAGCAGTGAGGATGGAACAGAGAGCATGGTAAATGTTTTCTCTAATGTTCCCACTGATTTCTATGGTAAAATACACAAGGGTGCTTCGTCTCTGGTTCACTTTAAGTCTGATGAAAAAAAATACTTTTACTCACCTGGGGCTCCCCTCAGCCCCCTGCAGCTGAACGGTGTCCTCGCCGGGTCCCTCCGATGCACCTGGTCTCGCCGGCGGCCACTTCCAGTTTGGCCGTCACCGGCCAACAGGCTGGGAACGCGGCTGATTATCCGCGTCCCCAGCCGCAATAGCGCCCTCTACAATGCTATTGCGGCCGGGGGCCTGTCGGCCGGTGACGGCCAAACCGGAAGTGGCCACCGGCGAGACCAGGTGCATCGGAGGGACCCGGCGAGGGCACCGTTCAGCTGCAGGGGGCTGAGGGGAGCCCCGGGTGAGTAAAAGTATTTTTTTTCATCAGACTTAAGTATCCCTTTAATAGACCATTAGTAGCAAAGAAAAGACTAATTTTTATTTTCTGTCACATAGCTTTATTTATAAGATTGCATCATTCCGTCATATTCGCAGCTTAGAAACCACACTCTGTATTTTAAGCTGTAAAACAAAGCACAGCGAATGACCCTTTAAACTTTCCTGCATTAAAGGGAAGGTCCAAGCAAAATAAAAAAATGAGTTTCACTTACCTGGGGCTTCTACCAACCCCATGCAGCCATCCTGTGCCCTCGTAGTCACACACTGCTGCTCCAGTCCCCCGCTGGCAGCTTGCCGACCTCGGAGGTCAGCGGGCCGCATTGCGTACGTTTTTACGCATTCCCACTAGGGCAGGAACATTAACACATACGTTTTTACGCATTACTGGTTCAATGCGTAAAAATTTACGCATTGAACCAGTAACGCGTAAAAACGTATGTGTTAATGTTCTTGCACTAGCGGGAATGCGTAAAAACGTACGCAATGCGCCCCGCCGACCTCCGAGGTCAGAAAGCTGCCAGCGGGGGACTGGAGCAGCAGTGAGTGACTACGAGGGCACAGGATGGCTGCATGGGGCTGGTAGAAGCCCCAGGTAAGTGAAACTCATTTTTTTATTTTGCTTGAACCTTCCCTTTAAAGGACAGCTGAAGTGAGAGGTATATGGAGGCTGCCATATGTATTTCCTTTTAAACAATACCAGTTGCCTGGCAGCCCTGCTGATCTATTTGGCTGCAGTAGTGTCCATAGAACACCAGAAACGAGAATGCAACTTATCTTCTCAGACCTGACAAAGTCAGAAACCTCTAATCTGCTGCATTGTTCAGGGTCTATGGCTAAAAGTATTGGAGGCAGAGGATCAGCAGGGCTGCCAGGCAACTGGTATTGCTTAAAAGGAAATAAATATGGCAGCCTCCATATCCCTCTCACTTCAGTTGTCTTTTAAAACCTTATCCCAAGAGGTCTCTCACTATTTCTAAGCCATTTAGAAAACAGGACTGAGTTTGACCAAGTTGGTGTAATAGCTCAGAGAAGCTCTTTTGCATAGATAACAACTCAAGTGTTTAACTCTTCCTGTACTGGAAACAATATGAGACTCTTTTCTTTGGCACGAATGTTCTTTTTGTTATCTGCACTACACAGTTCATTATCTCCTACGTTAATTTTGGCTTCAAATTTGCTTTAAAGACTAATCTGAAGGTATATTCAACATAAAACAGACAATTTTATTACAAATATAAAAGTGAAAAAAAAACTCAACTTCATGAGTCAAATTTAGTGTTCATCAACAATAAGAAAAAAAAAATCATACATTCATAAAATCTCCTGAGAAAAACACAGGAAGACCCATTGTATTTTCACAGAAAAAAAAAGAAGACGCTGAGAATTCAAAACATGTGAAATAGTGTTTTGCAATATAAAAATAAAAACACATGTTCAGGACAGAATGCTACATTACAATCACATTAGGATGGTCACAGCTTGCCTATAGACCTGAATACAACTAACCTCTTCCACTGGCAGGAAACGTGGCTTATTCAGTAAGGCAAAGGAGGAAGCATTATGGGAAGCTTAGGTGCCCACCATCAACAATTCTACACTCCACAGACATTATAAAATGTGTCTTTTTAATTCTGTTTTTTTTTTTTTTGGTTTTTTAAAGGGGAACTGAAGTAAGTATTTTTTTCCTTTTTAATCAATACCAGTTGCCTGGCAGCCCTGCTGGTCTATTTCTCTGCAGTAGTATCTGAATAACACCCGAAACAAGCATGCAGCTAGTCTTGTCAGATCTGACTAAAGTCTGAAACACCTGATCTGCTGCATGCTTGTTCAGGGGCTATGGCTAATAGTATTAGAGGCAGAGGATCAGCAGGGCTGCCAGGCAACTGGTATTGCCTAAAAGAAAATAAGCATGGCAGCCTCCATATACCTCTCTCTTCAGTTCCCCTTCAAAGAGGCCAAACCTTCTCTTCTTCATAGACCAAATTTGAATTAAGTGTGGCAGAAAAAGCATTTTAAATGTTCAAAAAAATGGACATGCAGTCCAAGTATCACGTGATTTGAAACCACAACCCAGCATATAAAATTCACCTCACGTAGCTGCTCCTTCATGTACTCGGCATAGACAAATGTTCATACAATGTATCTATGGACATTACTAGGGTGGGGTCCATCACGGCCCATATTTGAGGTGTTCCTATTCACTTTGCCAGATGCACTATACAGAACTGTATCATTGCCTGGAGAAGAAACAAAGTTTCTAAAGCCTGCAATAAACCATGTACAGTAAGCCATTAAAAATTATAGTTAAAAAAAAAAAAAAAAAAAAAGATATCAGCGGAATCAATGTTTGTTGGTTTGATGTCTGCACTCCCACTCATAAGGGAATTAATAAATGAATCAATCTGGGGAGAGAGCTAAAGGGGTGTGGCCAAACTCCCCAAAGAACAAGTTGTTAGCCGCTATTACACGGTTATCCACATGTGCTTATGTATTGTGTCTATGACGTAAATGGTGCATATGTATTGCCCCTGAAAAAGTGGCAAATATACACACGTTTGATTCCCTGTTCTAAGTTAAAGCATACCTGAAGTGAATTAAAAATTAAAAAAAAAAAAAAATCAAAAATATTTGACGTTAATGCACGAGCTCAGCCGCACTGCAAAGGCTTGTTACTGCGCAGGCGCCTACACAGTGCTGCTACAATGGAACATGCATTATTGAACAAGCAAGGAAGGCCATTCTGGAAGACAGGAACCTCTTATGGCCGCATATACAGCCATAAGCAGTTTTGGGGAAAGGACTACCAGTATCCGTGTAGCCTGAGGGCCTTCTTACCTAGTTTAAAATGATCTTTAGCCTGGCTGCCCCTCATGCTACACAGTCTTTGGTAAGAATGCATGGAAGTTCTTTTTTTACAAAGTGTGTAACCAGAATCAAATGAGAAAATCAATGAGTGTCTGGCCACTCTTAGAATCATAATGACAGACCCATTGTCCTATCATGTATGGGTTTGAAACTAACAATTTTAACCTTTTAAAACCTCTAGTTTGAAAAATAGTTTGAAGGGAATGTAAAGTGAATTTCCATTTTTTTTTTTAATTAAGTAGGCTTAGTGTTACAATATAGATTTATTTTTTCAAAATTTGTTTCCTGCATTTTATAAGCAGAAAAATATGAATTACAATTTTTTTATTTTTAATTCTTGCAGTGTGAAATTTTATTTTGACATTAAGTCTACAAGAATCTGTACTGCTTACAAACGAGCAGGTGGAGCTTAAAGGATACCCGAGGTGATGTGTGACTTGATGAGATAAACATGGGTATGTACAGTGCCTAGCACACAAATATCTAGGCTGTGATAAAAATCACGTATGTAAGTGACAGTTTCTGTCCGGGTCGGGACCAAGTGGGAACCTGGTCGGACTATAGTGTAACCCTCACTGATAATGAATTACAACTATAAAACACTTTCCTAGCAGAAAATGGTTTCTGAAAGCAGGAAAGAGATAAAAAGGGTTCATAGATTTCAGCTCTGGCATACCTCAATGAATGTGCCATTGAGCAGGGACAATGAAACAGTAGAAACTTAAAAAGTAGATTAAAATATAAAATAAGACTGTGGAATATCTTAGAAAAAGTAAATTGTAGGAGAAGGAGGATAGGTACAATTGTTTATCTCAGTTTAATTTCACCTTGTGTGTCCTTTAAGAACCCCCCCACCCCCCTTTCCCCCTTTTCAGGGGAAAAAAATTGCTTGCATATAAATACAATTAAGATATTTAAAAACATTATACATTTCTATATACATTTCTATAAACCGCTCACTAAGCATTTCTAATAAATGTACTGCATACCTTGCAGTAATAAAGGCATATACAGCATAGCCTACAGAAATCACTATTGGGGTTTTCCTACAGGCTTATTTAGAAAAGTATAGCGATACAGGACACTTCATTGTATTATAGCTTGTGGTTGTTAAAGAGAATCTGTATTGTTAAAATCGCACAAAAGTAAACATACCAGTGCGTTAGGGGACATCTCCTATTACCCTCTGTCACAATTTCGCCGCTCCTCGCCGCATTAAAAGTGGTTAAAAACAGTTTTAAAAAGTTTGTTTATAAACAAACAAAATGGCCACCAAAACAGGAAGTAGATTGATGTACAGTATGTCCACACATAGAAAATACATCCATACACAAGCAGGCTGTATACAGCCATCCTTTTGAATCTCAAGAGATCATTTGTGTGTTTCTTTCCCCCTGCAGCTATCTTCCACTGAAGTGTCAGGCTATTTCTTCCTGCAGAGTGCAGACAGCTGTGCCTCTATGTAATTCCTCAGTATGTGAAAGCCCAGCCAGCTCAGAGGAGGATTTATCCAGCTTGTAAAAGATAATAGAACAGAGAGAAGCTGCACTAATCTAAATATCACACAGACAGTGTGCAGAGAGGGGCCTGGATGGGGGAGTTCATAGCAGAACCACAACACTGAAGAACTTGGCAGCCTTCCAGACACAGGCCTGACAAGTCTGACAAGAGAGAGATAAGTTGATTTATTACAGAGATGGTGATAGTAGAACGTGCTGCAGTAAGCCAGAACACATTAGAATAGCTTTTGGAACTTGTAGGATGATAAAAAACAGGATGCAATTTTTGTTACGGAGTCTCTTTAAAGTAAATTGTACCATTAGGGTTAATTGCTTTGCCTTAATTAATAAGACTAACACGTTTTCTAAATGAAGCCTCGGAAAATTTGAGAGGCAAATCTAAAGAGGAACTGTAGTGAAAATAACATAATAAAATAGCTTTTTTTTTCAATATCCTTTCCTACATTATTTAGTCAGTGTTTGTCCGCTGTAAAAGCTTTCCTCTCCCTGATTTACATTCTAAAATATATTACAAGTCAAAATAACCCTAACCTCTCTGTGTACGTTTAAAAGGCCAGTAAAATACAACTACAATTTGCATAAAGATCTAAAGTGGTGTTCATTAAAAAAAAATTGCTATATGTATACAGAAATGTTGGGAACAATTTTAGAAGCTCAATATTACTTTTGACAATAACAGATATGCAGTTTCTATTTTAAATCCCATCTCTGGGCAGAGACTGAAATATACCATCAAATAATCTAATGCAGTAGTCAAAGTGCTGAAATGTTACCTTCATTGTGTGAAAAATGGATGACATGATCATAATCAGCTAAGATGATAAAATGTCTGCTTGGATTGCATCATCCTGCTACTAAAGGTATATACACACACGTCTGATTTTTCCAAACGACCGGTCGTTCGGACGTCAAATCGGGCATGTGTGATTTTGACAGGTCAAAACCAGCCTTATCAGCCGAACGATCGTTTGCACACAAGCCCAATTTGATCTCCAAATGACCGGCTCAAACGACCGGTCGTTTGGAAAAATCAGATGTGTGTACGTACCTTTAAACTGCAAGGGGGAAGGGCACAGACTGAACTTCCTGAGAAGAATACAGTCTACAACAATGGAAGTCTGTGGTGCAGCAAATGGCCAGAGTCTGGGCTGTTGACCTCACACTTTAAAGGTAATGTGATTTATTTGACATCAGATAAACAATGAGTTCCAACGCAGATAAAAAAAAATATTCAGATCTTTCCATTTCTCCTCTTCCTCCCCAATGTTTGTTTTGTATCATCACAGCCATTCACCCTGCTATTTATGCATGAGCAAATCATTTACCTGAGTCACATGATTAGGAGTAAAGGTGCGTACACACGCACTACTGTAATGAACGATGGGTCCGTCAGACCCTCCCGCTCAGCGGATCATTCAGAAACAGTCTTATCAGTCTGCCGACAGACTGTACACACGCTCTGCTGTCGGCAGAACGGCCGCCCAGCGGGAGGGTCTGATGGACCCATCGTTAATTACAGTAGTGCGTGTGTACGCACCTTAAAAAGAACTGTTTAACTACTAGATTAAAAACTAGATAACACCATTATGTATTAACAGATAAGTCTAGATGAATGTTCTACCCCACTCAACTAATATGAGGCTGGAAGAAGAAGAATGCAGGTTAGGTCAGACAGGAAATGACATGCTTAAAGGACACCTCCAAGCAATTTTTAAAAAATACTTACCCGGGGCTTCATCCAGCACCAGGCAGCTATGTCCCTCGCCACAGCTCCAGTGTCCCGGGATCCCCTCCGTTGGAGTTGCCTCTGCGCCTACGTGAGTGAGTGCGCTGCTGTGAAGCTCGCGATCGCACTCGTGGTTTGAGTAGTTCTGTGTCTGCAGTAGTTCTGTGTCTGCGCAGAACGTTCCAGGCCACGTGAGCGTCATCACTAGCAGCACAGCCGTACACAGGCACAGAAGATGCCAACCTGCCGAGGTCGGGATCTTCAACAGAGGTGATCCCAGGACACCTGAGCTGTGGCGAGGAACATATCGGCTGCCAGGGGGCAAGTAGATTTTTTTTTTTAAATAACTCGGACCTGTCCTTTAAAGTAATATGTTTAGATATAATGAAAACCATTTCTAATGCATTTCAACCTGAATACATGGAAACAGATGTCAACGCTGGACATAAGGCAGCCAATTCTTTTAACATGATTTTAAACCACCAATCAGAATAGATAATGACAATGTCTATGGGAACTTAACAAATCAGAAAAAAATAGTTACTGTTAGTATACTGGCCATTTAAAGCGGACCTGAACTCTTGCACAGCAGAGAAGGAAAAAACAGAGAAATCCACCTTGTTTATTTTTATAGAGAACAGCCTGTCTAATTCTACCTTATATGGAATGAATGAGCCAGTGTAATTTGAGCTGTCAGCTGTCTAGCAGATTCTGAGTTTATGTGTAAACACGAGGTTAACTCTTTCTGTGCTCCCTGCAGCACCTCTGTAGGAGACCTATATGATGTAATAAGGAAGCATTTTTAATTAAAGGTATTATGCTGTTGCTTATCTTTTAGAGCAGAGAGGAAGTTCTGAGTTCAGGTCTACTTTAAAAAGGTACTTTCTAAAGAAAGTATCCATGATGGATATATTCAATTTACTCCGTTAATCTAGTTGCTTCAGGTATCTACGGATTAAGACCTGGGGAATAGTAGTGCTCTAATTGTGACGCCAAGTTCTATATACACAAGTTTTTTTTTAGTAAAGTACAAAGATCATGCGGTAAAATGACCTATAGTATATACAATTAAAGCTATGTACTACAGACATAATATATATATCACACAGTGCATATCTGATGGTGCAGGACAGACATGGACAACATCAGAACGTCCAAAGATGGCATTGTCATTCCACTGAGAAGCATTGACATGACTCTCTACAATACTGGGAAGTGCCAGCAGCACAATGGTTGTAGCTTGCTTGAAGGAACAGTCCCAGTGGAAGCTGTACACTGGAGAAGAAAGAGGAGCAGGGGGTGCAGTTCTTACACCTCCAGGCCCTGATCTCATGATGCGGGAGATAGATCTCTTTCAGGGACATCTAAACATAGGCTACAACCTTTGCAAAGCAGCCATAGTTGCATAGTTAAAGGATAACTCTAAGATGTGTTCTAAAATTACATTTTAACGCATATTTCTTTCTTTATTACAATTAGAGTCAAAAGATTGGTAAAATCAATCTTTTTCGCCAATAAAGACTGTAAAAATGTACTTTCAAAAGGGCTTTTGGACTTTTTGCCCTATTAACAATGTAAAGCAATTTCCTCTAGGGATAGCCCAGTATAATCTTTGGAGCTGTTAATCAAGCAATCTGTTCAATGGATCAATTTTTGCAACTAATTAAAAAAGCCAACAGAAAACATAAAGCCACTTGAGTAACTTTAGCCAATTCTGTGCTACAATAGGAAGAAAAGTATAAATATATATATATATATATATATATATATATATAGGTACAAGAGGTTGATCCTTGATTATCCAGGGCTTCTTTGAGATAATAATTAAGAAAGAAACTTGGAATTAAAGCCAAACTAAATTAGATGGTCCATTTGTGGTAAGCAAATAGACATTTATATCTCCATTAAAGGTAAAACTTTTGTTCAACTGCAAGGGTTTCTTCTATATACACACTACAACTCTTTTTTTTTTTTTGCTGGTCTATTAATTTTTTTTCTACTATGATAAAAGAGGCTGTCCTATTTAAACTAAGAGGATTTATTAACCTCCCGGGCGTTCAATTTCCCCAGGATTTCTTTGCAAAACGTGATAAAATTAATTTTTATAACTTTTTTTTCCTGTAACTTGCCAAAATGTGTCAAGCAAGGGTCTAGTATACAGTGCAGGAGAGTTTTGATGTGTATGCACATTTATACTGTTCACAGCATGTTTTGAATGGACGGATAATCTGTCAGTACCGCTAGGGAGGTTAATGGATTAGATCTAAAAAATTGAAAACAAAAATCAGATACAGCATTTTGAATTTCCTGCTGGTCTTTGGTGGGTTTTCTTTGGTAGATCCCCTTTTCTAATGGTTCCAGCACAAAGGGTACATTTTTTCCCTTTTTTAAAAACGGTCCAGGAAAATTTTGGGAGGCATAAAGGTAAATTGGTAACATCGCCCACAGCTCCCTGAAAAATACACTCCAGCAAACAAGGTTCATTAAGACGTTTCCTTTAGCCCACAGGTGTCTAACTCCAGGCCTGGAGGACCAGATCCATGCCAGTGTTTAGGATGGACCGAGAAAGAGAGGAATGTGTTCTGATGGACCTCACCTTTCCGGATCAGACCCATCAATTAGTGCTGTGTCAAAAATGTGTGAGGACTTCAGCCCTCTAAGGACCAGTTTGATATCCCTGCTTTAGCCAAATCAGGCTTTGGAAGCAAAAACTAATTAACACAGTCATGTGTATCAACCAGTCTGGTCCATGAGAAGTAACAGTTATCTTTCACCCTGAAAATGTTTTCATGCCACCGGCCCAACAGCCTTCACTTGTATATCGTCCTATAAACTTTACAGCCCCATATACAATTCGCTCCAAAAATACTGTTCTTTCAAGTCTTGAAAGACTTGACCAAAAAAAAAAAAATAGCTTTAAAAGCTTTAGCCATACTAAGCCACGATTTGCAATGTGGAGCTGGATTTTCGACGGAACATTTATATTTTTATATACATGAATAAGCAATCTCTTAAATTACTTTGCCATTGCATTTGTAGGCATAACTACTAGTAATTTCACATTTTCACCAAAATTGCACCTGCCCACCTGATGTAGTTCCTCTCTGAACCTTTTAAGATGCATGCTGAATATTCATGTTAGATTATATTGCTAACACTTTACAGCATATTTACCAGTGGTTACATTAATGCCTCAAAATAAGAGTTGGATGCTGAGAGATATCTAACACAAGTTAGATAGTTTTTGTCCAGAAGACACCTCATCTCTCACTCTCAATCCCCTTTCACAGCAGAGTCAGTACAAAACACTTAGCAAGAGAAGACCAACTTGCTCGATAGCTTGAGGGACATGCTTGATGATTTACACAGAAGACAGCTTGCTACTCCATGCTCAGTCATCCTGTTTGTTCTGAAAGAGAGAAGATATCGACCATCCTGCATGGGTAGGTTTAAGGGAGTCTTTGTTGTCCACGGATGGAATCAAAAAATGTCTGGAATTAGTAGAGCAAGGGCTCCCAAAAGAAGCATTTTCGCTTCCTATGGATGTAGGAGAACCCGGGGAATCTATAGCCCAGGTGTTAGGATGTCCCTGAGGTCTATAGCCTGCAGTTTCCGCTAAGGTTTCCTCTGAAATAGCTTCAGTGTCCGTGGTCACAGAATTGATAGGTAGCTGCATTTGTGGCTTATAACCACCAACATCTAGTAAGTCATTTTCCGTTTCTTCTTCTGAGTTGGCCTGTGGTTGGTACATAGATTGAATGTCAATGTATATCACCTGGGAAGGAGTGGCTGACTCATCTAGCACAGGATTAGATGTATCATCTTGAGCTGTAGGTTGGTAATAGGAAATAACTATGTGATTATCCTCTGGAGCTTCAGAACCATCTTCAGGAAGATGATCACCTTCCGATGGAGAATTGAGTTCCGTATCCAGTACTTTAGGAACAGCATAAAAGGATTCTACAACTTCAACGTTGTTGGGGGTGCATGGATTCATCTCCAGTGTTTTAATGGTTTTCGTGCCCTAAAAAATAAAATTTAACAATGTAAATGATTGCTTTGGTATTTTCTGAAGCTCGATCAAGAATAAATTCATCATCAAGCAAATTGTGGAGTATTAGTTCTAATTATTGCCATTTACTGGTAGTAATTTCATTTATATAATGCACTCCAAATAAAATAGATAAAGTTACAAAATCAGATTCCTAATTTGAAACCCAAACCGTCAACCCAAAAGTAATATCGACACATGGGTGAAATGCCGCTGGCTCATTCACCCACGATAACTCTTGAAAACTGTAGAATTAACATTTTCCTGTAAAAGCGCCCGACCACCTTGCAGTTTTACCATTCCTACTTTATTTGCCACCATTTATACTAAGAAATATCTAAAAGGAATAAAACCCTTAAGTGAGTGCCACAGCAGACGTGAAAGTCCTGGGGTTCAACATGGCGATCTCACCAGTTGAATTCACAAGACTTGATGAATTATCATCTTTGGATGAATTGCCCTTAAAGCGGTAAAAAACCCTGACATAATATTCAATAAAAACATGTTTTCCTACTTTTTATATGCCATACGGTTATCATATTTGCTTTTGTGCATTATTCATTTCGAAATTATACGTTATCAAAGTACACTTTTTTTCTCAGAGAACTGACTTTGCATTTTAAGTTATAACTGCTTTATCCATGTTCTTTCGGATTGTCTGACTTTGTTCAGCAGAGCCTGCAGTGTCAGAGAAGTGTTTATTTACATTCCTCACGTAATACAATTAAATACAAGATAATATTATCTCCACTTTGGATGCGTCTAGCTTTGTTGGCAGGGAACTGTAGTCCTGTGTGTAACCCTTTGAATGCTGTTCTAGTAAATTAAAAAATGCTGGTTATATATAATATGATGTAAATCTTAGAGCAAAGAAAAAATGCTGGGTTTCAATCCGCTTTAAAAGGAGTCACCAGGCAATAATATATATTCCCTATTTACTTGGGGATTCCTCCAGCCCCTTGCAGCAGTTTTCCCCACCCCGATAGCTCCGTTCGCAGCCGCCAGCCTAAGGGTCCCCACATGGTGCAGAGGACGACCTTGAGGTTGTCCTTACTGTGCCTGCTGAAGCGCCGCTGTCAATCAAGCACACGTTGTCCAAGGCGTACTGCACCTGCGCAGTATGCCGCGGACAACGTGGACTTGATTGACAGCGGCGCTTCAGCAGGCACAGTAAAGGAGGTCGGCCTCTGCACCATGTGGGGACCCCGGGTCCCGGCGGCTGCGAACGGAGCTGTCAAGGTGGCACAAACAGCTGCAAGGGCTGGAGGAAGCCCCAGGTAAGTAAATGCGAGATATATATTATTGCCTGATGACTTCTTTAAAGGGTATGGAAATGGTCTATTTATGCTCCACTTCCTCAACAAGACAAATACAGAGGCTGCCATCTCAATTGTCTAATAGCCAGTGGCCTAACTTCTTAGCTGAAGATCTGCCTCTAATACTGTAAATCACTGGCTCAGAATGAGCATGCAGATCAGATGCTTTGACTCAGGTCTGACTCCACTGGCTGCATGCTCGTTGCATGTGTGTGACGGAAACATCTGAAGCCAAAAAGCTCAACATGACAGCCAGGCAACCGCCATTGTTTATAAGGGAATAACGATAGCAGCCTCCATGTTCCTCTTCCTTCAGATTCCCCCTGATGACGCTCATAGGACCATCTAAATTGGAGTGTCTTCTTTATGCTCCACCTCCCAAATGACTGTTTCTTTCTTGGGTTCTCTAAAGGTAGCCACTAACGATCCAATTTCTACTGAAAAATAGTTTGAGCGATCAGAAAATTCTGATTGGAAGAAAAATCGTTCACTACACCATCAACGAACCAATATTTGCTTCCTATCTATCACAACCAACAAGAAAATCTAAATTCTGATTTGATGAAAATCCAATCGGATGACTATTTTTTATAATAGTTTGTATTCGATTTTGCCTATCAACGGAGATTATTTACAACCAATCAGATCAGAATTGGTGATCGCTCTAACGATTGTTTACTAGAAATTTGACAGTTAGTGGCCAATCTCCAGCCATTTATCGCAGGCCCTGTAGACGAGAAGCAGCGAAAGCTATTTAGACATAAGGGATAACCGCCAGAGACGCAGCTAGCAGAGCATCTCTTTTGCTGGGAATACACAGCTAGATTCTGAGCTGATTAGATGGTTAGACAGATCATTTCTTCTGACATGTCCGATCACCGTTCGATCATTTTGTTGCTCAATTTGTCATTGAAGTGAATTGAAAAAGAGATCAGAAAAACGAGCGGAAGATAAGAGGATCAAGTGGACAAAACGATCGGGCGCAGAATCGAGCCGTGTATTCCCAGCATTTGACCTGATCTTTTCTAAATGGGGCAACGTCATATACAATGTCAGGTTCAGTATTCAGCAGATTTAGGATTAGCATTTCATAACCCTCCCCCCACCAAGTCCTCGCCAAACGTCTAATATCTCGATAATATTAATGAATAGATTTATTCAATCCAATGTTTTCAAATGTCTAGATTACCCATTCTATCAGCTGGATTTATGTAACCTTCATAAATTAGAACATTAGTAACATGGGTCTAAATGGGAACAAACTGAACAGGAGATAGTCTCCAAGCTCTAGCTATCATTTCTTAAACAGCTACCATTATAAAATGAAATTGTTTCAATAGATTTTTGTTGAGAGGAAAGTTGAAAATGTAATAATGCAGACCAAGGGCCTCTATGTAAAATAATCCAAATAATGAGGTGAATGATGATGCCTCTTTTACGCAACATCAAAGTCACACACTTCCCGTAAACATATACAGCAAAGTCCCTGTTATCCGGTACTCAGGCAACCGGAAGCCTCAAATAACCGGAATAACGGAGGGGATAATGGGGACCTTTTTTTTTTTTTTTTTTTTTTGGGGGGGGGGGGTGGCGGGAGGATGGGTTTAGCCGGTCACAGAATACTCACAGGGCCTCCAGTGACGTCAAGTAGCTACTAGCGGCTTCCGTGCAATGCTCCCAGCGTGTCACATGACCTGATGCAGGTCAGGTGACACGCTGGCTTCTGTGCACGAGGGAAGCCAGAAAGCCACTAGGCGTTACAGGAAGTCTCTGGAGGCTCGGTGAGTATTCTGTCCCGCACCTGAGGGGCGATATGTGCTTTTTTGGCTGGTTGCTTAAGCAATCGGCAAGCACATGTAGCGGCATCAGGCGATCCCAGTCGGTGCCAGATACCAGGGACTATGCTGTACATCTATTTTGTGCTACATTCAGTCGAGCAGTTTGCAGCCACAGCGGGGCAACGGCTGAACAGCTTGCAATGGTAAAGGACTTACCTCACTGACGCTCTTTTGAAACTGAAGCGCTTTGCTGTTTTCTGGGTTCGGGATATCTGGATAGAAGGTTTCTTTGATCCTGCATAGAAAGATAGTTAATTGGCTTTACTTAGGAAGGATACACTGCACAGTTCCAAAACCATCTTTAGTGTAACAGCCTACATAAGCTACAGTATCTGTTATAACACGATCGTTAACGTAGCTGCACCTCACACAAGCACAGTTCATGGTGAGTTTGCTCAAGCATCCATGGCCAGAATAATGCATGGACCTCAGCTCAGCTCAGACTGAAGTATTGCGAAAAGTCACCGAGACATGGACCATCTGCTCAGGTGAACCTATTTTCACATTAGGACTTCTAACTACTAACAATCCAGCAGGAGCCCAGAAAGGTCTGAGGAGGCTTGCAGATAACTACGGTACAAGAGTATCTTAGAAGGCCCAAAACCAGAGGCATTCCTTTATGTGGACATCTGCTTTTAAGAAGAATCCCAGAGAGACTAGTCAAATCAACAGCTCCTGAACATTAATATTTAATTGTGAGTCTTTCCATTCCAATGATGGAATAGTAAAGTGTGGAAGGAAAAGTGGGTGGAATTAGGATGACTTCAGGAACAACTTTTGATAAAACTCCATTAGGGCTCTGAAAGTTGTTTGCAAATTCAATCCGGTATCTCTTGCTGTCTTCTGATGACCCAGTGCCTTAAATCCCTCACTAGATCACTTTTAATTTAAATTCTTACAGTTTTATACCTAAAAAAATATATCTGTCTGGCACTTTAACCACTTCACCACTAGAAATAATTTCTTTGGGTGGTATGCTTTGCCAAGAATTACGGTATTTATGCTGTGCTCATTAGTAGCAGTAGATAAAACTCATGCCCGAGGATTTAGATTAAAGCGGAACTGTAGATTCCTATTAAACACATTGTTTCACTTACCTGGGGCTTCCCCAAGCTCCCAGCAGCCGTTCTGTCCCGCGCCGCTCCTCAACGACCCTCCGTTCGCCCGCCGCCAACTACTTTGTTTCGCCGCCGGGTCACTGCGCGGCTCTGGCCACGCGTATCCTTTCTTCGCGTTCCCCGCTATTGCAGAGGGGAACGCGAAGAAAGGATACACTTGGCCAGAGCTGCGCTGGCATCGACTTACAAGTCGAGATACGGGACCGAGCGGCGGCGGGGGAACGGAGACTCAGTGAGGAGCGGCGCGGGACAGGACAACTGCTGGGAGCTTGGGGAAGTCCCAGGTAAGTGAAACACTGTTTATTTTAAATCTACAGTTCCGCTTTAAGTTTGAGAGGACATAAATACACTGTCTTTTTAAATACAGCAAGTGGCTAAAGTGAACTGAGCTCTTGTATTTTTTTTTCTTTAACTGAACCTCCACATAAGGGAGATTTGTAATAGTGTGCCATTGGGAAGAGCGTGGAAGTTGTGGTGAGCGTTATTACTTACCTACGGGGTGCTGCTCCTCTGGCCCTAGGTCCATATGGGATCCACCTTCTTCTCCATGGATAGCCCGCCCTGTACCGCATTTTTGTTTTCCCACATTGAAGTCATGCACTCATGCCTGTCCCAATACATGCCAGGAGATGTACTCCATGTATGCAAGAAGATCTCTGTACTCACATCCATTGAGTACTTCTCCTTGCATGCATTGCTGCGGGTGCACACACACTACTTCATCGGGAAAATGAAAATACAGCACCAGTACGGAAGATGGTGGCTTCCATAAGGACCTGCAGCACCCCGTAGGTAAGTGATAATTCTCACTCCAAACACCCACCCTCAGGCACACTCTCAGGTACTCCTTTGCCTTGAGTATATGAAAACTGTATGCTTTTCGGTTCTTCGAATCCTACTAAACAGTGGATAATAAGCAGATGAGAGAATGGGGGATGGAGGGGGGGAAGTGACATATGTTGTGAGCTCAGCACAGGGTGAGCTGAATCTCTGGCGGCGTACAATATTATTCCCCCTCCAAGGTTTTCGCAACTTGGAGGGAGATGTAGTTTGAGCCAGGGCTGTGGAGTCGGTACAAAAACCATCCGACTCCAATTCTGAATCCTCATTTTGTGAAACCACTGACTCCAGGTTACCCAAAATGGCTCCGACTCCTCAACTCCGACTCCTTAGTCTAATACTTACCAGAGCTGTGGATTTGAAACAAAAATCAACTGACTCCGACTCTCGAGTCTATGAAACAGACTCCCACTCTGACTCCAGGTAGCCAAAATTGCCCCGACTCCAAAGCCCTGGTTTGAGCCATGAATTACCCTTATGCTCCCTGCTCAGTATAACATTACTGTTACAGCGGTGCCTAGCTTCGCTGCTCGACACTAAGCGCCGAAACCACCTGCTCAAGGAAAGTGAAATGCTGAATTTTGAGTGAATTTTCAACTGAGTTAAGGGTTTCAATTGAATCAAATGTCTAATCTGGTAAAACACAAATCTTCTATGGTCAAGCTTTACCTCTGTACTGAGCAGGTTCAAGCCACTTCCTACTTACCATTCTCTTTTTTGGTAGCATATGGTACTTGTCACTATACCAAGCACAACCGCCACTACGATGGGGATCAGGATGGCGAGGATCAAGCCGACAGCTTCAAACGGAGAAAAAAAATAAATTAACTTCATGTCTTTCTAGGATACAGGTCCAAAGATCTTTCTCAAAAACTACACTTGTTACATAAAACGTCACAAAAATGACATTCTTATAGTAAATTATTGCATAGTAATTTGTTTCAGCAATGTTTTCTTAGGCCTCGTTCACATTGCGTTCCGATCGCGTTTGCGTTCACAGAGGACTTTTTTTTAAGCAATTTTTTTCCCTTTCTGTTCTTTGGACGTTTTTGGTAAGCGTTTTTGTATGTGTTTTTGCAGAGCAATTCCGTTTTTTCACTTCCTGACATCAGTCAGGAAGTGAACTCTTTGATCCGGAAAAGAATAAATACAATTTATTTTCTTAAAAACGCAATCGCTGCACAACGATTTTGTGAGTGCTTTTCCTATACCTTCTATTGTAGCAAAATTTCCCAGAAAATGGCCCATGCAGCGCTAATATGAGCGGAAAGCGGATGGATCCCCCTAATCTGAACTAGCGCATAGGATAGCATGGTGTAAACGCTTTCAGGGCGATTTTGAAAAATCGCTGTCGCTTAAAAAAAAAATCCAAAAACGCCTTAAGTGTGAATGACACTGATAATTTATTATCATTACAATTAGTTTTGCCCAAATATAGTCAGACTGCAATTGAAATACATGAACTTCTGACCTAACAAATCGAGGGCACATACTCCATTTATGTCTTTGGAAGTATCAAAAGAACAGAAAAGTTTATCAAACAAGAAAAAAAAAAAAAGGTCAAGTACCCCTTTACTGGAGGTCTGATTATTTTAGTATTTCTAAATGTAAATTCTAAATGTAAAGTGGTGCATTGTTTACTGCTGTACACTTAGAAACAGGGCTGCTCAAATCTGGAACCGGAAGACATCCGGATAGTTGCTATCCGGCTATCTCCCAGTAAACCTGTGCGGGGTGGGGGAGGTCAATCTTACCTGTGACATCTTCTTCGTCCATCCCTCGGCACCTCCCCTGATGCGCCCCACGTGATTACAAACACTTCCTCCTTCAACCCGGAAGGAGGAAGTGTTTGTAATCACGTGGCCACTGCTTGGACCGCATCGTGGGAGGCGCCGAGGGACGGACGAAGAAGACGTCAGACAGGTAATATTGACCCCCGCCCACCCCGCACAGGTTTACTGGGAGACATCTGGATAGAACTATCCAGATGTCTCACGGTTCCGGATTTGAGCAGCCCTGCTTAGAAATACTAAAATAATCATACTGCCATTATAGGTAGCCAGAGAGGAAACCCTGTTATGGGTAGCAAGAAAGGCCCCCCAAGCATAGGTAGCCAGAGAGTGTCCCCCAACCTCATGCAGAATGAGAAGCAGAGGGGTGAACAACTTACCTCTCCTGTATCTGGCAGACACAAGTTACCTGTCTTCATCCTCTTCTCCTAGGTGCTCCATCTCTCTTCATCTGTCATGTGACAGACGGCGCTCGCACCATAGAGATGGAGCACCTAGGAGGAGAAGATGAAGACAGACTGCATGTGTCCAGATCCTGAGGAGGCGAGATGTACACCCCTCTGCGACGCTCTCTGCATATGGCCCCGCCCACTGATCTCTCCGAGTGTGGCTCGGGGTTACCGCTTCTAACACTTTAAATTAACCCAGAGCTACACAGGGGATTACCATCGGGGACGTTAAATATTTCACCATTAATATAAGTGTCTTCACAGGATCCTTTCCCTCCATTATACAATCGGTGGCACAGAGAAGTCTGACTGATCTAACTAGTAGTCCTGTAGAAAGTTCAAGAGGTTTGGTTGGCCCACACCTGCACATCTAACCATTTTCTCCTGTCACTAGTAAGCTTGCAATTAAAAATACTGTAATAATAAAAAAAAAAGTGCAAGTAGTACATACCATTGTCTTTGGTCACGACGCTGAATGCATTAACTGGGCCTTGTCCTCCTCCAGTATAGGCCTGTACTCCTAGCTGGTAGCTTGTTCCACTCTGAAGATCTTCGATCTTTAAAGCCCTCACAGATGGGTCAGTGATATTCTTAACTTTTTTATCTGGGTGATGAGCTTGGATAAGAAAAAAATAAAATAAAGATTGGAAAATGCAATGTTGAGTTAAAAAGTTAAATTGTTGCAGTGCTAAAAGTGAAGCTACTAGTTGATGTGTCCTAGACCAGCACATGAGGTTTCAGAAAGTGACGTTTCAGGCTGCTACATCTAAACGTTACAGCAATTACGAGATTATCTTTGATGACTGTACACGATTTCGTTGCAAGGCTTCAAAACTTTAACCATTTAAAGGGATACTTAAGATTTTTACTCCCCTGGGGCATCCCTCAGCCCCCTGAAGCTGTATGGTGCCCTCGCAGCCTCACTCTGATCCTCCTGTCTCCACTGGCGGCTACTTCCGGGTTCGGCGATAGCCGTCGACAGGCTGGGAACGCGAGTGATTCTCCGCGTTCCCAGCCGCTATATCATCCTCTATGCTGCTATAGCGTATATACGCTATAGCAGCATAGAGGGTGATATAGCGGCTGGGAACGCGGAGAATCACTCGCGTTCCCAGCCTGTCGGCGGCTGTCGCCGAACCCGGAAGTAGCCGCCGGCGGGGACAGGAGGATCGGAGCGGGGCTGCGAGGGCCCCATACAGCTTCAGGGGGCTGAGGGATGCCCCAGGGGAGTAAAAATCTTTTTTTTTTTACTTAAGTATCCCTTTAAGGACCACGGGCTTAAAGGGACTCCGAGCACCTCTTATGGGCATGTCTTAAAGACAGACGACATCCAACAAAGTCGTGCTATGACCCCACTGGAGGAGCCTCTTGCAATGGCCATGCGTGTCACTTCCTCTTCCTGCTTCATTCAGTGATGCACTTCTCTAACAGAGAAGACAGGGGTGACCCGGAAATTATAACATAGCCAAGATGGCAGCCACCATTTTTAAATTGAAATCGAATGAAAATGATTTGGCGTAGAATGGCGATTCAGGCATCAAATGATATAGGAGGACACAAGCTATAGAAAGGTATGCTTCTTTAAGTACTTTGCAGTACTGAGTCTTAAAGGCATGCCCATGAGAGGTGCTCGGAGTCCCTTTAAACCTCCCTAGTGACCAGGCCATTTTTTACAAAATAGGCCACTGCAGCTTTAAGGCTTCGCTGCAGGGCCGTACAACTCAGCACACAAGTGATTCCCCCCCTTTTCTGCCCACCAACAGAGCTCTCTGTTGGTGGGCTGTGATGGCTCCCAGGATGTTTGTTTATTGTTTTGTAAATATTCTTATTTTTTAATAAATTTCTCTTTTTTTTTTCTTTACAACCCTCCCACAACCCCGCCAGCCAATCAGTGTGATCGGCTGTCATAGGCTTTAGTCCTCAATTTGGCTTTAAAGCAAACCTGAACTGAAAATAATTTATAAGACGCAATTATATCCATCAACCTGCCCCTCAATAAGACATTTCAAGAAACCAAAAGTTGTATTCTGTGTTTACTAAAAACTGTTATTGTCTCAGCAAAGGAGTCTTTTAGTATTCCAGAACCACATTTGTGAACTACTGACCTATTTATCCATCCCTCATATTCAAAAGTTGATTTCTGTCAAGCAAGAGTTATACGGATTAAAGTGAACCTGAGGTGTGAGTGATATGGAGGCTGCCATACTTGTTTCCTTTTAGGCAATACCAGTTGCCTGGCATCCCTGCTGATCATCTGCCTCTAATGCTTTTAGCCATAAAACCTGAACAAGCATGCAGCAGATCAGCCATTTCAGACATCATTGTTAAGGTGGCCACACACCATACAATTTTTTAAATATCTGTTCAATTTAAGAATTGCAATAAATTTTTCTGACTGATTGTAACATTTCAAAAATATGACCAATGTACCACACACATATGTTACATTTTTTCCCCAATTATGATAAAAATGATTGGAAACTAACAACATTGCTAGGGTGTGTATATTAATAAATTGACAATCCAACACACACCATACAATCTTTAGAAAGATTGAAGAAAAATATCTGGCAGTCCGGATCGATTAAAATCGAAGAAAACGGGAAATCCGCTTTCGATTTTTTTCGGGAGATACGATAGTTTTTATCGAATTACTGTAAAATCGGATCATTTTATTGCATCGTGTGTGGCCACCTTTAGTTCTGACAAGATTGGCTGCATGCTTGTTTCTAGGTGATACAACGGTGGCGCAGTGGTTAGAACTCTCGCCTTGCTGGGTCCCCGGTTCGAATCCCAGCCAGGTCAACATCTGCAAGGAGTTTGTAGGCTCTCCCCGTGTCTGTGTGGGTTTCCTCCGGGTACTCTGGTATCCTCCCACATCCCAAAAACATACAGATAAGTTAATTGGCTTCCCCCTAAATTGGCCATAGACTGCAACGCATACACTACATGATACATACATAGAACATAGGACTATGGTGGGGATTAGATTGTGGGCCCCTCTGAGGGACAGTTAGTGACAAGACAATATACTCTGTACGGCGCTGCGGAAGATATAGGCGCTATATAAATACTAAATAATAATAATTCAGACACTACTGTAGCCAAATAGATCAGCAGAGCTGGCAGGCAACTAGTATTGTTTAAAAGGAAATAAATATGGCAGCGTTCATGTCACTCTTACCTCGTGTTCACTTTAAGTTATAGTTATCAATGAGAGTTTCCTCCCACATACATACGGTACTTTTCTTTTTACAATCTAGAGCTGTGGCCAATAAAATATCACGAGTCCTCCTTTAACCAGTTCTATATCTGAGCCTGTATGCAGTCCGCAGTTGCAGTGCAGCCGTGTGTGCAGGTCTTACCTAGCTCCAGGAATCTGGTTACCGATGAATCGTTGTGATACTTCACTACGTAGACCAGATAGCCCTGCAGGAAGCCTCGCAGTTCCTCCTCTGGAATCGCTTCCCACTTCAAGACTATAGAGTGGGACGTGGTTTCCTGTATGGTAAAATTTGGTGCTGCTTTGGGAGCTATTAATAGAAAAAAAAAATAAGAATGTCACCACAAAAAATTAAAAATACAAAAAAATTTAGAAAAATAAAAAACCACAATCAATCGAAGCTGAAAATCAAATCGCTAAGGATATCAAATCTAACCCAAAAAAGATTTACAAGTACATCAACTCTAAAAAAAGAAAGGTTGACTGTATAGGACTCCTAAAGGATGAGGGTGGGAACCCAATGGTGGATGACCAAGGTAAGGCAGAGTTATTAAATGCTTTCTTTGCTTCTGTCTTCACAAAGGAAACAGCACTGTTGCAAATTACAGAGGCAGAAGAGTCTCAATCTTCTAAATGTAATATTAAATACTTAACGCAGGGAGAGGTGAAGGCAAGACTAAATAAATTAAATATAGACAAGGCACCAGGCCCGGATGGCATGCATCCTTGGGTCCTAAGGGAATTAAGTTTAGTTATAGATAAACCCCTTTATCTTATCTTTTGTGACTCTCTTTCAACTGGCAGAGTCCCAGTGGACTGGCGTACAGCCCACGTTTTCCCATTATTTAAGAAGGGCAAAAAATCTGATCCAGGAAATTATAGACCTGTAAGTTTAACATCAGTTGTATGCAAACTATTTGAGGGGTTACTAAGACATACTATACATGACTTCATAGTAAAAAATAATCTTATTTCTCAGCATCAACATGGGTTTACTAAAGATAGGTCCTGTTTGACGAACATGCTCAGCTTTTATGAGGTAGTGAAGTCTAATATGGATATTGGGAATGCTGTAGATGTGATATACTTGGACTTTGCAAAGGCCTTCGACACTGTTCCCCACAAAAGTCTGGTGCAAAAGTTGAGGATGCAAGGACTGGGTGTAACATATGCTGAAAAGGCAGCTGCGGTGAACAGCGCTATCACTGCAGCTGCCTCCAGCGCTCTGACCAGCAACGTTTCCGGGCTTCAGGCGTCTAGCACGCCGAGGACGGAACTGTCAGTTGCACATAGGGTTGCCCTGTCGCGTGCGTGCAGGACCTTTATTTGGGGTGGAGGCGCGTCAGCTGACCGGCTGGTCGGCTGACGGCAGAGGAGTCGCTCGCCGCTCCCCATTGGTTGATCGCTGGGGGCGTACCTGGAGGGTCTCCCTCTGCTTCATAAGCCTTGCCATGTCACTCGCAACTTGTCTGCTGTTGCGAATACTTCGTGTTCCGGTGTGCTTTGATCCGGGAGGAAACCGGGGATTTCACACAAGATAGGAATTGTTTGCTAACTTTAAGTATTACCTTACTGTTTATTATTTGTATATGACTCCGGCTCGTTCTGACCACTCTCTTGCTCAGTGACTCTGTACCTTTGCACATCTGATCTTGTTGCCTACTCTGCCTGTTTATATCTGTCTGTCTGTTGCCAAACCCGATCTGTCTGACCACTCTACTCTCACCAGAGGGCCCTTGTCTCTGGTGAGAGGCTCTACACTGATAGTACTCACCAGCTCCTCTGGTGAGGTACAGATCTTATCAGTAATACTGTTGCACCAAACACTATCTGTATTTGTTGTCACATCAGCTTCTGATATACCGTACCAGCATTATAGGTGATTCTGCAGATCACCTTATAATCAGGTATATATCTGCATTATAGGTGATACTGCAGATCACCTAATAATCAGAATTCTGTTCTTTACTGACACAAATCGTTACACTGGGGAAGAGTCTGTGTGCATGGATAGGGAACTGGCTAATGGACAGAAAAAGAGTTGTGGTCAATGGATCGTACTCAAAATGGGAGACTGTTAGCAGTGGGGTCCCACAGGGGTCTGTTCTGGGTCCAGTGCTCTTCAATTTATTTATTAATTACCTAGTAGATGCAGTAGTGAGCAATGTTGCTATTTTTGCAGATGATACAACATTGTGCAGAATCATCAACGCTCAGGAAGATAGTGTCATATTGCAACAGGATCTGGATAGGATGGCTATATGGGCACATACATGGCAGATGAAATTCAATGTTGACAAATGTAAAGTCATGCATTTTGGTCGTACCAATGGTCTAGCACCATACAAAATAAATGGGATACAGTTGGGGACATCAAACTTGGAGAAGGACTTAGGAATACTCATCGACAACAAGTTAAATAATTGTACTCAATGCCAAGCCTTGCATTAAAAGGGAAATAAAAACTCGAGATGCTAGCATAATATTGCCCCTGTTTAACTCTCTAGTAAGGCCACATCTGGAATATGGAATTCAGTTCTGGGCACCACATTACAAAAAAGGATATTGCAGTTTTAGAGCTAGAGAAAAGACGCCTTAGAGGGGATCTAATTAACATGTATAAATACATCAGAGGGCAATATAATACCTTGGCGGATGAGCTTTTTGTCCCTAGGCCTTCTCAGAGGACTAGAGGACATGATCTGCGCATGCAGCAAAAACGTTTTAGCCATTTATTTAGGAAAGGGTTCTTTACAGCAAGAGTGATTAAGATGTGGAATGCATTGCCACAGAAAGATGTTATGGCAAACTCTATACCAGCATTTAAAGGGGGCTTAGATGCTTTCCTTGCGTTGAAAGACATCCATGGCTACAATTACTAGGTAATGCCTAATGATGTTGATCCGGGGATTTTATCTGATTGCCATCTGGAGTCGGGAAGGAATTTTTCCCTTTTGGGGCCAATTGGACCATGCCTTGTAAGGGTTTTTTCGCCTTCCTCTGGATCAACAGGAATATGTGAGGGAGCAGGCTGGTGTTGTACTTTATACTGGTTGAACTTGATTGACGTATGTCTTTTTTCAACCAAAGTAACTATGTAACAAAACACTATAATAAGGTTTTTATGTTTTATATTCTAGAATTTTCAACAAAGGTGCTAAATAGTTGCTGGAAGCTATTTTCACTTGATAAACAATCAAAAAGCTAATTTCTACTTACGTGGGGTTTCCTCCAGCCCCTGGCAGCTTATGTGTCCCTCGCCACAGCAGCGTCCTAGACAGTGGCTCAGGCTCCCCTCCGTTGCAGCAGCTGACCTGGCAAAGTTGGCAGCCTCTTCGCCTGCCTGAGCCCGTGCCTGGGAGTGTTCTGTACCTGGGCAGAACGTTCCCGGGCTACATGAGCGCGGACAGTGCGGCCGTGCGCTTGCGCAGACGCAGAGGCTGCAGACCTCGCCAGGTCAGCTGCTGCAACAGAGATATGTGGCTGAGAGATCCATGAGCATTGTTCGCCTAACCTCTCTTACTCCATTGTGTGCCTTGTGGCATCCTTCTCTGCATTCTGGAGCAAAATAATTCAGCTCATGAGTATACTGTGTAGTATCAAAAAAAGTGTTTTCAATTTGCTTTCAATGTGTTTTTGACTACTTACTGTTTATACAATACTGTAACATGTAACCAAAAAAAAGCAGAGTCCTGGTTAACCGGAGCTATCAAGTAACTTATTTTTGACCCACTTCCACTATGTTGCATGTTGTGACCCAAATCCTAAAGGATCCCAAAACAACCGTTTTGGGATCCTTTAGGATTTCCATAAGTGCGATCTGATTGTAGTGCGATTTCTTTCCCTATTGTATATGGCCACCATCAGGCAGGTGCAGTACACTGCATTGATAACTTACACAGCTCCTTCATGTAGGCAGTCAGACGCTTTGTCAGCTGATACTGGTTCTCGCTGCAGCCGTACACAGACACGTTGTACCGAACACCACCTTGGTTGTGTTCTGAGGAAGAAATCACAGCAACAATAAGTTACAGGATGCTCAGCCTCCTAACATGACATATACAAAGGTATTACTACTACCATTCAAAAAGGAGCAACAGTCTGACAGAACATACTAGAAAAACATCTGCAAAGTCCAATGCCTTGTTAACTATACAAACTTCCTTTGGCTCAAAGGAATGTAATCTGCATTGAAAATTACAATTTCCCCTGGATACATCCAGCAAGTATTGCAAGCAGCCATTTTGTATTATAGTGTAATATCCAGTTCAATCTGTAAGCACCCCACAGTTTTTTTTCCCTCCAGTCAGTTGGTCTTTGTAGCTTGCACTCTGAAGTATCACCTCCTGCATTAGGGGATAAAAGAACAACCTCACCAGCCTGGAGGGATCAGTGTTGTGGCCCAGCACCACACAACTCAATGACTAATAAGACTGGAGGAAAATATGAAAATAAAATTAAACCTCTCAAGACTTTTTTTTTTTATACTTTTAAACAAGAAATGATTCTTAGCACATCAGGTGTGTACACACATACAATTTTGATTTTACCACTTTCATGTAGTAAAGGAGTTTACCTGCACAATATGTTCATAGTATCAAACATCTGTTGGTCCTCAAACTACATGGAAGTGGTAAAATTGTTCCAATCATTAGCCAATCAAAATTGGATGTGTGTACCCACCCCAAGAATAATATGTTGTAGCCTAGAGGAGGCTTAAAAAAATAAAAATCCCTTTAGGAAGGGGCAGAGGTGGTAACTGTCCTAGTGACAATAAGACCAAGGGGTCCAACCACAAACACGTCCGTGCTGAGTAGACACAGCCTCACATGCAGTTCTACCAGCGTGCGTGCGCAGGATGTTCCAGAGGCCGCCGTGAGCGAAGACGCAGCAGAAAGCTCCTGACTTGTGCAGGCGCACCAGTGGCCAGGTGAAATGCACAGGCACGGGGGAGAGACTATGGCAGAGTTTTATTCTGGGGTCACGGACACCAACCCACAGGACGGTCGGGACCCAGTCTGGACGCTTTCTACAGCGATTGGAGGCAATATGGGGCAAAACGAGGATGCAGACCGCATTGCAGAAGGATTATGCATCATGAAAGGTATTTACTTTTTCCCCCCTTGGTCACCTCATGAGTCCTTTAAGATGGACCTTAACTTTGGGAAGGAGAAAAAAAAAATATCAATTTCCGTAATTTATTAGTGCAACGTCAATGACCTCTGCCCAATTTTACTCCCTAACACTAAGCAATTAAAGAGACACTGAAGCGAAAAAAAAAATGATGATATTATGATTTGTATGTGTAGTACAGCTAAGAAATAAAACATTAAGATCAGATACATCAGTCTAATTGTTTCCAGTACAAGAAGAGTTGAGAAACTACAGTTGTTATCTCTATGCAAACAAGCCATTAAGCTCTCCGACTAAGTTAGTCGTGGAGAGGGCTGTTATCTGACTTTTATTATCTCAACTGTTCCAGGACTATTTACTTTTCCTCTGCTAGAGGAGAGGTCATTACTTCACAGACTGCTCTGAAAGAATCATTTTGAATGCTGAGTGTTGTGTAATTTGCACATATTATAGAATAATGCAATGTTAGAAAACACACTATATACCTGAAAATAAAAGTATGAGAATATTTTCTTTGCTGCTAATCTTCTAGTAATTATTCATAGTACACAACCAATTCATTATATCATATATATTTTTTTCGCTTCAGTGTCTCTTTAATAAAATCAACTGGCCATCTGAAGCAGAGAAGGATTTGTTTTCCTTTTTAGAGATAATTGGTCCAGGCCTTGTAAGGTGTTTTTTGCCTTCTTCTGGATCAACTATGATATGTGCGGATGCAGGCTAGTGTTGTTCCATATTTTCTGGTTGAACTTGATTAGACTTATGTCTTTTTTAACCCAAATAACTAGATAACTGGCCATGGGTCCTGCTTGCACCCCAATGATGGCTCTTCCACCAGTGAAGGGTGCTGACAATAGTCACATGAGGGGCAGAACACAGGGGCTAAATTGCCAAAATAATCACTGACTCCTCGTGTAGTGGTGGCACTAATGCAGTCTTATTGTTGTATGGTCCATGGAAACAACTAAGTTTCTACTTACTCAATGAGATGACAGCGTTTGTTGCACGTGGTGAAAACCTCTTCCAGTGCAGGTCAGTTCCTTGGAGGTGAGAAGATGGAATCCATTTCACAACGTAACCACAAGTGAAATTTTCACCTGGATACCAGGATATATTTACACCGGTGTCGTCTCCAACTACTCGGTCCACATCAACTTCTACAGAGAGAAAAGACAGAATTTCTAAACTGAACTTTCCAGGGTATGCAATATATGTATACATAAGAACCAGTTGCACAAAGTGTCTCCAAGTACCTTTGTTGCATTCCAGCACTCCTATACTTCCCCCTTCACAGTCAGAAGGAGGAAGTAGCTGGAGAGCTGAAATGCAAAGCGGAGGGCAGAGCACAGAGGTGGTGACAAGGGAGAGTTATCCCCCCCCTCCAACCCCCCCCCCCCCCCCCCCCAGTGCACATCAGTATAAATTTGAGTTCTGTTCTAAAGCAATCAGCACAGCGGTACAAAATGGAATGCTCATCCCTTCGTGGTTCCCTTACTTACCCCAGTATCGACCCATCTCCCCTTCCCATAGCAACAGTAGGTGTCTCTTGGCTGCAGAGCTACATGTCTGTGTAACACTCGTACCCAGAACCGTCACCTGTAAAAATCAGGACTCAATCTGTAGGGCAAATGTTCCTTATGCCTTATGTGTACGCATCTCAATGACAAAGTTTTGAATAGGTATAACTTTTTATTGGCTAACTAAAAAGATCAAGGGCTCTTTTCCACTATGAAATGCGATCGCGATAGCAAGTCCATTTAAAGTAATAAATAAAAATCAGTGGATAAATGGAAATGCCCACATTCAGCGCTCTCTTAAAGTGAACCTAAAGTCAAAGAAAAAAAAACGAGATTTACTCACCTGGGGCTTCCCTCAGCCCCCTGCAGTCGATCGGTGCCCTCGCAGTTCCGCTCCGATGGTGCAGGACCCGCCGGCGAACACTTCCGGTTTGATCGTCACCGGCCGACAGGCATGGGAACGCGAGTGATTCTTCGCGTTCCCAACCTGTATATCGCCCCCTATGATGCTATTGCGGCATACTTCACCATATACAGGATCTTCTCAAAAAATTAGCATATTGTGATAAAGTTCATTATTTTCTGTAATGTACTGATAAACTTTAGACTTTCATATTTTAGATTCATTACACACAACTGAAGTTGTTCAAGCCTTTTATTGTTTTAATATTGATGATTTTGGCATACAGCTCATGAAAACCCCAAATTTCTACCTCAAAAAATTAGCATATTTCATCCGACCAATAAAAGAAAAAAGTGTTATTGAAACAAAAAAAGTCAACCTTCAAATAAATTATGTTCAGTTATGCACTCAATACTTGGTTGGGAATCCTTTTGCAGAAATGACTGCCTCAATGCGGCGTGGAATGGAAGCAATCAGCCTGTGGCACTGCTCAGGTGTTATGGAGGCCCAGGATGCTTCGATAGCGGCCTTGAGCTCATCCAGAGTGTTGGATCTTGCGTCTCTCAATTTTCTCTTCACAATATCCCACAGATTCTCTATGGGGTTCAGGTCAGGAGAGTTGGCAGGCCAATTGAGCATAGTAATACCATGGTCAGTAAACCATTTACCAGTGGTTTTGGCACTGTGAGCAGGTGCCAGGTCGTGCTGAAAAATGAAATCTTCCATCTCCATAAAGCTTTTCAGCAGATGGAAGCATGAACCCACTTTTAAACCAGAAGCAGTGGCCTGAACTGGGCTACAGAGAAGCAGCACTGGACTGTTGATCAGTGGTCGAAAGTACTTTTTTCGGATTAAAGCAACTTTTACATGTCATTCGGAAATCAAGGTGCCAGAGTCTGGAGGAAGACTGGGGAGAGGGAAATGCCAAAATGCCTGAAGTCCAGTGTCAAGTACCCACAGTCAGTGATGGTCTGAGGTGCCATGTCAGCTGCTGGTGTTGGTCCACTGTGTTTTATCAAGGGCAGGGTCAATGCAGCTAGCTATCAGGAGATTTTGGAGCACTTCATGCTTCCATCTGCTGAAAAGCTTTATGGAGATGAAGATTTCATTTTTTAGCACGACCTGGCACCTGCTCACAGTGCCAAAACCACTGGTAAATGGTTTACTTATCATGGTATTACTGTGCTCAATTGGCCTGCCAACGCTCCTGACCTGAACCTCATAGAGAATCTGTGGGATATTGTGAAGAGAAAATTGAGACGCAAGACCCAACACTCTGGATGAGCTTAAGGCCGCTATCGAAGCATCCTGGGCCTCCATAACACCTGAGCAGTGCCACAGGCTGATTGCCTCCATGCCACGCCACATTGAAGCAGTCATTTCTGCAAAAGGATTCCCGACTAAGTATTGAGTGCATAACTGAACATAATTATTTGAAGGTTGACTTTTTTGTTTTAAAAACACTTTTCTTTTATTGGTCGGATGAAAAATGCTAATTTTTTGAAATAGGACATTTGGGTTTTCATGAGCTGTATGCCAAAATCATCAATATTAAAACAATAAAAGGCTTGAACTACTTCAGTTGTGTGCAGTGGCGTTCCTACCGTCAAGCGGCAGGGGCGGCCCGCACCGGGTGTCTTGATGCTTAGGGGGTGACACCGGGAGTCCTGTGTTGCCGCCCCTGCCGCTGCAGTCAGTGCACATGTTGTGCAAATTTGGGATTTTACACCCCCCCCCGTGGCCGTCCCCGCTGACAACCTATGTGTGTCGTCCCCCCCCCCCCCCCCCCCCGGGCCTTCCCCGGTGACAGGCAGGACTCAGGAGCAGCCCAGCTTCAGACCTCCGACCAGCCGGCGACCAGTATGCGGGCGCTAGGACCCAGCGGACACCGCACTGATATGCGGAAGTGACATCACTTCCGCATATACGGCTTGGTGTTCACTGAGTTCGGTGCGCCCGCATACTGGTCGCCGGCTGATACTGAGGTCTGAAGCTGGGCTGCTCCTGCCTGTCACCGGGGAAGGCCTGTGAGGTGAGGTGAGGTGAGGTGAGGTGAGGTGAGGGGGGGGGGGGGGTAGGTTGTCAGCGGGGACGGCCACGGGGGGTGTAAAATCCCAAATTTGCACAACGAGTGAAGGGCACCTGTCACTATCTAACCTGGGGGGGATCCCTATTACTATCTAACCTAGGGGGTCCCTGTCACTAACTGGGGGTCGCTGTCACTATCTTACCTGGGGCAGTGGGGGGTCCCTGTCACTATCTAACCTGGGGTGTCCCTGTCACTATCTAACCTGGGGTGTCCCTGTCACTATCTAACCTGGGGTGTCCCTGTCACTATCTAACCTGGGGTGTCCCTGTCACTATCTAACCTGGGGGGTCCCTGTCACTATCTAACCTGGGGGGTCCCTGTCACTAACCTGGGGGTCGCTGTCACTATCTAACCTGGGGGGGTCCCTGTCACTATCTAACCTGGGGGGGTCCCTGTCACTATCTAACCTGGGGGGGTCCCAGTCACTAACTAACCTGGGGGTCGCTGTCACTATCTAACCTGCGGGTCGCTGTCACTATCTAACCTGGGGGTCGCTGTCACTATCTAACCTGGGGGGGTCCCTGCCACTATCTAACCGGGGGTCGCAGTCACTAACTAACCTGGGGGTCGCTGTCACTATCTAACCTGGGGGGTCCCTGTCACTATCTAACTGGGGGTCGCTGTCACTAACTAACCTGGGGGTCGCTGTCACTATCTAACCTGGGGGGTCGCTGTCACTATCTAACCTGGGGGGTCGCTGTCACTATCTAACCTGGGGGGTCGCTGTCACTATCTAACCTGGGGGGTCGCTGTCACTATCTAACCTGGGGGGTCCCTGTCACTATCTAACCTGGGGGGTCGCTGTCACTATCTAACCTGGGGGGTCGCTGTCACTATCTAACCTGGGGGTTCGCTGTCACTATCTAACCTGGGGGGTCCCTGTCACTATCTAAACGGGGGTCGCTGTCACTAACCTGGGGGTCGCTGTCACTAACCTGGGGGGTCCCTGTCACTGCCTAACCTGGGGGGTCCCTGTCACTGCCTAACCTGGGGGGTCCCTGTCACTGCCTAACCTGGGGGGTCCCTGTCACTGCCTAACCTGGGGGGTCCCTGTCACTATCTAACCTGGGGGTCGCTGTCACTATCTAACCTGGGGGTCACTGTCACTATCTAACCTGGGGGTCACTGTCACTATCTAACCTGGGGGTCGCTGTCTAACCTGGGGGGGTCGCTGTCTAACCTGGGGGGGTCGCTGTCTAACCTGGGGGGGTCGCTGTCTAACCTGGGGGGGTCGCTGTCTAACCTGGGGGGGTCGCTGTCTAACCTGGGGGGGGTCGCTGTCTAACCTGGGGGGTCGCTGTCGCTATCTAAACTGGGGGTCCCTGTCACTATCTAGAATTCAAATATACCAGCACTCCAGCTTTCTCAAAGAATCACGCTCTTTTATTGATATTGGTAACCACACACGCCTTGAGAAAGGGGGACCCTGCGAGGCCCCGAAACAATTGTCGGTCATTTCTGTGGATATGTTAGCTCAATAAAAGAGCGTGATTCTTTGAGAAAGCTGGAGTGCTGGTATATTTGAATTCTGGACTTATACTTTGGTGGTTTGCCTATACCACAATACCAAGCACCCTACATAAGATGGTGTGCCCAGTCACAACTTTTCCTGTTCCTGTCACTATCTAAACTGGGGGTTCATGTCACTACACAAACTGGGGGGCACCAGTCACTAGCTGAACTGGGGGGCACCTGTCACTAGCTGAACTGGGGGGCACCTGTCACTAGCTGAACTGGGGGGCACCTGTCACTAGCTGAACTGGGGGGTACCTGTCACTACCTAAACTGGGGGGTACCTGTCACTAACTGAACTGGGGGGCTCCAGTCACTAATTGAGCTGGGGGGCTCCTGTAACTACTTAAACTGGGGGGCTCCTGGCACTACCTAAACTGTGGGGCACCTCTCACTACCTAAACTATCTAGGCCAGCCAGCCCAACATAACCACCAGCCAACCAGCCCAGAATCACTGGCAAAAAGGCCACAGCATCACCACCAGTCAGGCCAGCATTTACTTCAACCAGCCAGTCCAGCCACAGCATCACCGCCAGCCAGCCCAGCCACAGCATCACCGCCAGTCAGGCCACAGCATCACTGCCAGGCCTTTCAGCTCACACATCATCGCCAATCCAGACAAAAATAGTATTGCCAGCCAGGCACAGCAGCCAGTAGAGGAGAATTCAGAAGCCAGGTGAGAGGTGTCTACCATATTAATGGGGCATTTTGCCTATTTATTTGAAATGCTGTCTATTTATGTGCCTCATGACTGCTGAATTTGTCTTGTTGGTGGCCTCATGGTTACTGGATTTGTCTTTTTGGGGGCCTCATGATTTGTTGTGGGCCTCAAGATTGCTGAATTTGTCTTGCTGGGGGCCTCATGATTGCTGAATTTGTCTTGTTGGGGGACTCATAATTTATTGGGGGCCTCATGATTGCTGAATTTGACTTGTTGGGGGCCTCAAGATTGCTGAATTTGTCTTGTTGGGGGCCTCATGATTTGTTGGGGGCCTCAAGATTGCTGAATTTGTCTTGTTGGGGGCCTCATGATTGCTAACTGCGAGACTATGGGAAAAGCGGAATCAACCTCATATGAGACAATAGCATTGAGGCCTGGAACCCACTGAAAACCGCAAACGCAAAACGCAACCGCTAGCGTTTTGTCTGAGCGGTTTGCAAGCGGATTCATGCGCGTTTTTGGTCGTGTTTTGCAACATTGTATTTTTTTCCCCAGCGGGTGCCTAGCGTTTTGCGTTTTGCGTTTTTATCCTGATTGGTCCTGTGAATTATTTTTCATTTTGTTACAGTGTGCTGAACCGCAAAACGCTAGCAAAACCGCTCAGTTTAGGTTTTGCTGAGCGTTTCCGCTAGCGGTTCAATACTTTACATTGAAGCGCTAACGCTCCCAAAATGCTGCAGGTCCTGCGTTTGCGTTTCTGAGAAACGCAAACGCTCCTGTGGAAGTTACCCCATCCATTAACATTAGCCCAGCGTTTTGGCAAACTGCTAGCGTATCGCAGTGCTGCCAAAACGCTGCCAAAAGCGCTCCTGTGGGTTCCAGCCCTAAAGGAGTTATCCGGGCAGTTTTAATAAAATTAACCGGGGGCTTCCTCCAGCCCCAAGCTCCCAGGACCTCCCTCGCCGCATCTCTGCTCTCAGCCGTTCGCCGGAGCTCCGACCCGGTCCCCGGCGATGATGTCAGAGCGACCTGGAGGTTGCTCTGTACTGCGCCTGCGCGATCGGCGCTGTCAATCACCGCCACGTGGGCCGGAGCGGACTGCGCAGGTGGTAGTAGTTCTTAGCCTCCGGCGAACGGCTGAGAGCAGAGATGCGGCGAGGGAGGTTTTTTTAGCTTTTTAAAACAGAAAATAAAACTGGGGGGGTTTTAAAAAAAATAAAAAAAATACATTTTTCAGGAGTAGGATGGATGAAATTGTTTATCTTCACAGTTTATTTTCAACTTGGATTTTCCATAATGTTCATGTATGAGTTAAAATGTTTGTATTTAGTTTAAATTGCTGTTGGCACTTTGCGATAGATAAGTGACTTTTCGCCACCACTGTCCTAATCTAATGTCCCACCATTGCTAAGTTCATGTAAACTAGTCTCCACCCGTGACCACACCCACATTTTGGTCTATGACCACACACATTTTTTGCGCAACGTAGCCCCAATTACGGGGGGGGGGGGCAGGGCTGTGGAGTCTGAGTCGAAGAGTCGGAGTCTGGGCAATTTTGGGCACCTGGAGTTGGAGTCGGAGTCGTTGATTTCATAAACTGAGGAGTCGGGTGATTTTGGTACAAAATCCACAGCCCTGTTAAGTATTAAGACTAAGGAGTCGGAGTTGAAGCTATTTTGGGTACCCGGAGTCGGAGTTGGAGTCGTGGTTTCATAAACTGAGGAGTCGGAAGATTTTTGTACCGACTCCACAGCCCGGGGGGGGGGGGGGGGGGGGGGGGTGACTGTGGATAACCAGCACCGGGTGCCAAATACCCTAGGTACGCCACTGTTATTTGAATTTAAAATATATGGAAGTCTAATGTTTATCAGTACATTACAGAAAATAATGAACTTTATCACAATATGCTAATTTTTGAGAAGGACCTGTATAATTGCATATCTCAGATAATTGGCCTCTTGTCAGTGGCGTAGCTACAAGCCTCGGGGCCCTGATGCGGAATTTGAACCCGGGCCCCCATCCCGATGTGGAATTTGGACCTAGGTCTCCCCCACCCTACATTAAATAGCCAGGTATAGGCGCCTCAAGTATAGGTAGACAGGAATAGGTGCCCTCATTATTGTTAGGCAGGAATAGGGGCCACCAGTTTCAGTAGCCAGGTATGGGTGCTCCAGTATAGATAACCCAGAATTAGGTGCTCCCAGTATAGGTAGCCAAGAATACATGCCTCTGTATAGGTAGCCAGGCATAGGTGCGTCCAGTATAGCCAGGAGTAGGCTACCGACTCCAGGTACCTAAAAATTGCTCCGACTCCTCAGCTCCATAGCCCTACCTCTGGGGACAGTCAGTGACTATGTACTTTATAAAGTGACACAGAAAATGTCTGTGCTATAACATAAATATGGTAGGACATCAGGTAACGACTATGCTGGGAATTAAAATGTTAGCTTCTGTGAGGTACAGTTGCTGACATAATTGTGTACTGTGTAAAGCACAGGGGGGTGGGGGGGGGGGGGGGGTCAGTAATCAATTCTATATACAGTAAATTAAGATGAGAGAGTGGAGTGTGAGATGGGGAAATAGAGAGTGATGCTGGAGAAAACATAAGAAAGGAAAAGTCAAGGAAAGAGAGGGGGGACGTGTAGGAAAGTAGGAGAATGTGGGAAAGGGACAATAAAGAGGTATAGAAAAGGGGGAGACAGATTGGGGGGATATGGAGCAAGATTTAGCTGAAAAAACCTGCCACCAACACCCTGCACTGTGGAGGAGAGCACATGCAGAGCCTGACACAGCGTAGACCACATGATGACAGGGGGAGAGAGGGGAGACCAGAAGACCAGAAAGTATACAGCCAGCAGGTTATCTTTTAATCTTAATTGCCCAAACTAGTTCACAGTTCCTTTCTCTGCTCCCGTAATTACAGACATCAGCATGTCATAACATCAGTGTGATAGCCTGTGAGACTTGTGTGATGCCGGGTGAGTAGTGAAGCACAGTGCAGCGGCAGCGGGCTGCGCAGGACTTACTTGTCCACAGCTGTGTGCTCGTTCTCTGAGCATATCTGATAGCCGGAGCCTGGAGCAGGAAGGAGGGGGGCAGAAGTGAAGAACTGCAGACAGCGCTGCAAGCTCTGTGGTCACTTGCTGCCTGCTGGAAACAGGAGAGAGGAGCGGCCATCCCTCGTTTCCGTTTCCTGTGCACAGCAGTCTGCATATGTGGAGTTGCGAGTGCGGCAGAAATCTGACTCTGATGTGGGGAGGACGAGCGAGCCCCTCGGGGCCCTTAGGGGCCCTGGGCCCGGTCGCACAGGCGACTGCTGCGACCGTGGCCCCTACGCCCCTGCCTCTTGTTTTTTAACACCTGAAGTGCTAATATTTCCAAATTGCAGATTTATGTATTTTTTTATGCAAATATATGCAGCTTGAAAATGTGATCAATTTAAACCTGGGTGGGACTTGATTGGTCTATTTTCAAGCTTCATAAATCTGCATTAAAATGTACATAAATCTGGATGAACTTAGAAATATTTGCATCTCATTGATCATCCCCAGTAAGGAATATAAAACAATGTGCCGTTCATTAATTGTGATATTTAGCCACGCCCTTTCCAGGAGGAGGATAAATATTACACAACAAGAGAGCTCAACTAGAAATAAAAAAAAATATGTGCATCTTCTGAAAACCTGTAAAAACTGAGATTATACTGGTGGTAATCATGTAAAACTGAATACAAAACAAAAATACTGCCAGTAGGAACTGTGAGAACTGTAATTTGGCATATAACCAATTGACTACCGCCAACTAGTAACAGCTGCAGGATTTGGAAGGACCACCCACGACATGGCACACTGCATTGCCTGAGCCGCACATCTGCTACCATTTTCCCAAAATGAGATATTTAAGCTTCACTCTTCACCAAAGCTCGAGGGGAAATACTGTAACGCAATACGACTTCATGGTAGATTTTGCTTTTTCTAACTTCGCATAGGCTTTAACTGAGATCCAAGCCTGAGACAATACTTTACAGTTCAAATGAGGTGAAGGAATACCCAGAATTTTTTTTTAAAAAAGTATAAATAATTTATATAAGCATTTACTTAACATGAGGTATAATGGGCATGGTCTCACTAGTAAAATTACTACTGTGCAACTAGGTTTTGGTACAGCCATGGCAACATGCTATATTTTTTTAACTCCAAATGAAAAAAGGTCTACGTTACTGCGTATTCTGCCAATAAGTGCCTTAGGACGGTCTCCTGACATTAAATGCCCACCATTGTGGTGTGTATAAAATACATATTTGTTCCAGAGTAAAATGCACTATAAATTACTTTTTTTCCAATCTCGCTGTCGCCATAGAAAAAAAAATTACACATCACGTGTAATTTAATTTAAACCACATAAAAAAAAAAAAAAAAAAAAAAAAAAAGAATCTGACAGGGTTTGGACTAGTCCCTCTTCTCATGAGGATCTTCAGAGTTTTCGTTATTTCCAAAACCACTTGCTGAAAGGCAACTGTTCAGTCTAACTACCAAAATAGCATGCAAGCAAGTATATAGATCTCATGAACAAACAAATCAGCAGCTGTACAGTAGTAACTGAGGGCGGAACATACCATTTAGCAGCTGTACTGTAGTAATAACTGAGGGAAGAACATAGCATTTAGCAGCTGTACTGTAGTAATAACTGAGGGAGGAACATACCATTTAGCAGCTGTACTGTAGTAATAACTGAGGGCGGTACATACCATTTAGCAGCTGTACTGTAGTAATAACTGAGGGCAGAACATACCATTTTGCAGTAATACAGTAGTAATACCGGGGGGTAATCACTGAGGGCAGAACATACCAATGTTCTCCCCAGGCTCTTTTAGCTGGGTGCTCCACCCGGCTAGTTTTGGTGAGCACTCGGCTGTCACTGGCTCACCTCCTCCTCTGCTGTAAGCAGACTTGTACAGAGAAGCACCTGCCCTGCATTCTCGCATCTCACCCCACCCGGATACTTTTTCATGACACCCAGCTACTTTTTCATGCCACCCGGCTGGAAAAAAAATTCTGGGGAGAACACTGCATACCATTTAGCAGCTGCACAGTAGTCATCACTGAGGGTGGAACATACCATTTTGCAGCTGTACAGTAGTAATCACTGAGGGCGGAACATACCATTTAGCAGCTGTACAGTAGTAATGACTGAGGGCGGAACATACCATTTAGCAGCTGTACAGTAGTAATAACTGAGGGCGGAACATACCATTTAGCAGCTGTACAGTAGTAATAACTGAGGGCGGAACATACCATTTAGCAGCTGTACAGTAGTAATCACTGAGGGCGGAACATACCATTTAGCAGCTGTACAGTAGTAATGACTGAGGGCGGAACATACCATTTAGCAGCTGTACAGTAGTAATAACTGAGGGCGGAACATACCATTTAGCAGCTGTACAGTAGTAATAACTGAGGGCGGAACATACCATTTAGCAGCTGTACAGTAGTAATCACTGAGGGCGGAACATACCATTTAGCAGCTGTACAGTAGTAATCACTGAGGGCCGAACATACCATTTTGCAGCTGTACAGTAGTAATGACTGAGGGCGGAACATACCATTTAGCAGCTGTACAGTTGTAATAACTGAGGGCGGAACATACCATTTAGCAGCTGTACAGTAGTAATAACTGAGGGCGGAACATACCATTTAGCAGCTGTACAGTAGTAATCACTGAGGGCCGAACATACCATTTAGCAGCTGTACAGTAGTAATCACTGAGGGCGGAACATACCATTTAGCAGCTGTACAGTAGTAATCACTGAGGGCCGAACATACCATTTAGCAGCTGTACTGTAGTAATAACTGAGGGCGGAACATACCATTTAGCAGCTGTACAGTAGTAATCACTGAGGGCGGAACATACCATTTAGCAGCTGTACAGTAGTAATGACTGAGGGAAGAACATACCATTTAGCAGCTGTACTGTAGTAATAACTGAGGGAGGAACATACCATTTAGCAGCTGTACAGTAGTAATAACTGAGGGCGGAACATACCATTTAGCAGCTGTACAGTAGTAATCACTGAGGGCGGAACATACCATTTAGCAGCTGTACAGTAGTAATGACTGAGGGAAGAACATACCATTTAGCAGCTGTACAGTAGAAATGACTGAGGGCGGAACATACCATTTAGCAGCTGTACAGTAGTAATCACTGAGGGCGGAACATACCATTTAGCAGCTGTACAGTAGAAATGACTGAGGGCGGAACATACCATTTAGCAGCTGTACAGTAGTAATCACTGAGGGTGGTGAAGATCCTGCGGAATTGCTGGCTGTTACGGTAATCTCATAGTCTGTATTATTAGTGCCAGTTAGATTGATCAGGGTCCTATTGAGGTTTCTAGGCAGAGTGATGAGCTGAGGGCTCTCATTACTGTGAAGAGGCCTCCATTCTACGTTGTACGAGATCACATCTCCATTAGCTTCTCTCGGCTGCAAATGCTGGAAAATAAAGTTGATACTTAATTGTAAAAATAGTTCACTTTTGATAGTAAAAAAAAAAAGTCGATTCAGTTCACATTTATACAGTGCAAGATATTTTAAAACAGGTTTGATTTCTTTGTGTATGCAATAACGGAACAGGCTTACTGGGGGACTACTAACAGAAATGGGTGGGGTGGTATGCTGGTTAGTGCAAGTACAGGTTCTCTTTAACTGCTTGAAGACATCTGTTTTATCTGCAATGTGCCAATTTTACACCAGGCAGCTGAAAATAAGTTAATTCTCTAGAACCGGAGTAATTAAAATTAGTCTCTAGCTTTAATTAGCTAAGCTTTCAGCAATCCTTGCAAAATTCTGATATGACCCAGAAGGTTTGTAAACCTTTGCTGCCTAATAGCAGACGTTTCCAGGGTTATTGGATCACTCATGTTTTCTTGTGTCTTCATATAGTGGGACAAAAAACTCTGACATAACATTCAATCAAAATGTGTTTTACAACTTTTTATTACCCATTCAGTTATCATATTTGCTTTTGTGCACAAGTAATATTGTATGTTTACAAATGCTCAAAGTACAGTTTATCCGCTCTGAAAGAGGCTATTGCATTTTATTGCATAGCTGCTATATGTATATATTAAAAGTGCTGTGTTTAACTGAATGCTGTTCTGCTACAAAATATTTTTGTGCGAGTAGATTTTATGCTAGATATATTTTAGAACAAAGAGGATATGGAAACGTTTCATATCACTTTATGTTCTCCAGCCTAAGTAAATTAAGGGCATTGGATCAGTAGATAATTGGTAATAACAGAGGCGCCAAATTAGAATAAAATAATTCAAATCCGTTTAAAAGTAGGGGGGTTGGTGGTTACCACCCTCAGGTATATAATGACCAGCCACTGAGTCGTTATAAATAAACAGTAACATTTATTCTAAGCTCTCCATAGCATACCTGGAGAGCTTAGAATAAATGTTACTGTTTATTTATAACGACTCAGTGGCTGGTCATTATATAACTGAGGGCGGTAACCACCAACCCCCTCCTTTTAAACGGCTTTTAACTATTTTATTCTAATTTGGTGCCTCTGTTATTACCAATTATCTACTGATTTACTGATTTAGTCCACCCTTGGTGGAGGGGTGTATCCCCGTTCTTCCTGTCTCAGAGAGCGACTTCTTAACGCCTGAGTGGGGTCAGGTTATAAATTCTCCCCACCTGCACATCCAGTGGTTGTCTTTGTGGTAACTCAGACTTGTGAGTATATTACTCTTATACTTTATATTATACCCCTTCTATCGTGACATACTACACTATATTGGGCTCTCGGTTTCACTTTTTGTATCCTTCCAAGGGCATTGGATGACTGGAACACAGGGAGGAAGTCCGCACACTCGCTGGTATATTCCAAGGGTTTTTATTTCAATCCAAATCGCACATACAGAAATTGGCTGACATGTTTCGGAAAGAATCCTTACTCATAGCCAGGCTATGAGTAAGGATTCTTTCCGAAACATGTCAGCCAATTTCTGTATGTGCGATTTGGATTGAAATAAAAACCCTTGGAATATACCAGCGAGTGTGCGGACTTCCTCCCTGTGTTCCTGTTCTGCTGTCTGGTTTCCAGCACCTTGCACAAGGTATCAGAGGTTGAGCGGTCTTTTTCTACTATATTTCGGCATTGGATGACTGTTGAGACATCCTCTTTGCACAGTACAGCAATCCATATGTAATCTGTTACCCCAGCAGAGTGCAGCCACAACTGTGCCTGGTGTATGTGTACAGGAAGAAAAACAGATGAAAGCAGCCAGCCAGGGGACTGATTCATTTGGTTTTCTTTCATGTATGTACTGTATATTCTGGCGTACAAGACTACTTTTTAACCCTTGAAAAGCTTCTGAAAATTCAGGGGTCGTCTTATACGCCGGGTGTCATTGATGCCGGCTGATATGCCCTATCCAGTTACCGACTCTCAGATCTTACTGCTGAGGACTGTAGTGAAGCGGTGCAGGCTCACATGTGCGAGATCTGAGAGGCGGAGAAGGAGGTAAATAGGATACAAGGGCGGGCCAGAAGGGCGAAAGAGGCGTGTGCTATGGGCACAGCGCGATCTATTCTTCCATACCGCTCTGATAAACAGGGAGAGCTGACCAATCCACTTATGGAGAGGGAGAATTGACCAATACAACTGGTCAATCACCTGTATACGATTATATACTGGGTACCACATACAGTACAGTACCAGTATCTGTTCATACATAGCACCAGTATATGATTTTTTTTAATTTTTATTTGTTATGCGTTGGAAGAGGGGTAGTCTTATACAGCGAGTATATCCCAAACTCCATATTTTAACTGGAAAAGTTGTGGGGTCGTCTTATACGCCGGAATATACTTGTTATGATCATGTCTGCAGCGTTTACTGCTGGCTGCAGTGGTATTGCAACCCAAGCAGTTCTGATGTCATTACATGCATTTTCTTGCATAGTTTGGTTTGCACTTAAACTAGTTGCTGATTCCATCTGCAGTCGCTCTGAAGTTAATGACAGTTTAACCACTTCAGGATCACAGGTTTTCTTCCCTTAAAACCAAAACAACTTTTACATTTCAGCGCTCCTCCCATTCATTCACTGATAACTTTATTGCTACTCATCACATGTGAATGATCTATAGGTTGTTTTTTTCGCCACAAATTAGGCTTTTCAAGGGTGATATTTTATTTTAGTAATAATGTTATTCTCTATGCATTTTAAAAAGAAAAAAGAGAAAAAAATGAAAAGATACACTATTTCTATATTTCCAACCATAAAAAAAAAGCAAGGGAGGCTAGGATTAGATCAGGGTTGATCAGGGTTAATCAGGGTTGATCAGGGGTATATAGTCCTGGTATATTTATTTATAAGTCCTGGTATATTTATAAAATCCTCTAGGTGGCAGTCAGACTACAAGAAAAGAAGATCCAGTTACCTTGTAATCCTCTCAGGAGTGATTACAAGGTAACTGTATCTTCTTAAGTGCTGGCAACATTGTTTGTAAACCTCACAAATGAATGAGCACTGCTATTGGCTTATAGCAGTGCTCATTCATGGTTACAGGCATCTGATTGGTGATGGGAGTAATTACTCCCATTCATCAATCCCACCCAGAAATAAATGAAGCTGGTGCACGTGCACGCACGGGGGCGCGCACCCGCGGGCGGGAGCGCGGGAGCGGGGGCGCGCGGGAGCGCGCGCGTGCACGCGCGCGATCGCGCCCGCACAGCACAATAGCGGCAGGGGCGTTTATAAACGCCCCTGATCCGCTAATTAAGTCAATAGGGGCGTAGTTATGCGTCTGGGAAATCCGAAAGTGGTTAATATGCTTTTGTGTAAACAAACATTGTCTGCTGCAATGGAGGGGCAATCCCTTTCCTGCAGGCTGCATATCATTGTCTGCCTTTTCCTGCTGTCAGCCTGTGATTAATTACCATTCACTTGTGTGGGAATCTGCAGGTCTGCTCCCATTGGATGACCTCAGTATAAAGAACTGCTTCCTGCAATGCTTGATGGGCTACCATAGTTTTAGATTCTGTCTGTTACTCTGCTCGTGCCCCACCTCGTTCCTAGTCCGTGTGGACTGCGCTGACTCCTGCGAAGGGGTCACCGAGTCCTCCTAGTTCTGCTCTTGTTCTAGAAGTTGTTACTCTGCTTGTCTTGTGTCATATATTGGTTCATCGCCAATATATACGCATACTTGCGCATTTTGTTATTTTCCTTGTATTCATGTTACGTTGATACATCAGTGTTGCTGATATATACGTACACGAACTGTTTATATCCTGTGTGCAGTTAGTCAGCCTTCCAGCACGTTTTGGTAGTTTGCGCGTATCGTGATCACCCGTGCTGAGCTAGTATCCTGCTCCTGGTCCTGTTTGTGGATTGCGTTCATCTCTGCGAGGAGATAACGAATCCTTCTGAATCCTGTCCTGTTACCGTTTGTGGATTGCATTCATCTCTGCGAAGAGATAGCGAATCCTTCTGAGTCCTGTTCCCTGTATTGCTCCAGTGCTAGTCAGTGTTCCTGCTTATGTCATATATCGGTTCATTGCCGATATATACATATGTTAGTCAGACGTTACAAATAGTTTCATTGATAGCTGTAATTGTAATACGCTAGGAAAACATACTTATTGTATATTTGTCTGTGTTACGTTCATCTATCTTGATCCTGCTATTTCCTGACTATCCTGTCCTGTCTTTGTGAGGCACGCCATCGCTGCAAACGCATTGGCTGCCTCATTCTAGTCTGTCTTGTTGTGGACGCTTGCTGTCACTAAGTAGTGGCTAGTTAAGCAAGCGTTCATTCTGTCTACTTGCCCTGATCTCCTCAGTTCTGGTTTATGCGCTCAGCGCTACTTTGCGCTGAGACGTTATCACAAAAGTATTGTTTGTGGCTGTTCGGATCTGCACCGGCTCTGTGCGCCACAATCTCCTATCGGAGTCAGTCCTCTCCTCCACTAAACTGGGGATATCCTGATTCCTTGTGCTGGTGTGTGTATCTCCTTCCCGTCAGCTTATGCATCACGTGCTGACCATGGAGAATACACCCCCAAGCCTAACAATACTGTATGTTAATTCTCATACTCCAAAACAGAACCCAGCGCATTTTTTATGAGGACGATTGTGCAGCGTCCTGGCCGCCTCACCGTCTTCTTCCCAACTTGGATGGGAGGTCTCTCTCCCCGTCCTCCAGCCAGTCCGGCATACTTATTACAGCACACCATTGGGCACAGACCGAGCCTCTGCTTCCATTCGAGTAGCTGGACACCATATCCATTGCAGGCACAACTCCTGGCTACATCACGAGCAGCGTTCATGGCTACATTGCATCTCAGCATTTCCATTCTGGATACGTGAGCAGCCCCACGGGCATGACTTTTGTTTGTGTATGTGGACTGCCATTATCAAGCTGACATTGTGTGAGCACTTGCCTTATCGATATAGTACATATAGATGCTTTGATTATTGGAACCTGACAATTGCATTGGCTGGCTTGAACTGCTGCATGTGCCATTAAAGGGACTCCGAGCAGTGCAGAAACTATGGAAAGATGCATATCATTTTAAAGTTCTCTTTCTCCTCTTTCCAATGATATATAAATCACCACCCTACGCCTTTTAGTTTTCGCTATTTTCGCGATTGAAATTGCCGCGGCCACGATTTCAATCGCGAAAATAAAGAAAACTAAAAGGCGTAGAGCGACGATTTAGGTGTCGCCAGAAAGAGAGAAAGAGAGCTTTAACCACTTCACCACTGAGGGGTTTTACCCCCTGACCACCAGAGCAATTTTCACCTTTCAGCGCTCCTTCCATTCATTCGTCTATAACTTTATTATTACTTATCGCAATGAAATGAACTATATCTTGTTTTTTTCGCCACCAATTAGGCTTTCTTTAGGTGGGACATTATGCCAAGAATTATTTTTTTCTAAATGTGTTTTAATGGGAAAATAGGAAAAATGTGGGGAAAAAAAAATTTTTCAGTTTTCGGCCATTATAGTTTTTAAATAATGCATGCTACTGTAATTAAAACCCATGAAATTTATGTGCCCTTTTGTCCCGGTTATAAAACCGTTTAAATTATGTCCCTATCACAATGTTTGGCGCCAATATTTCATTTGGAAATAAAGGTGCATTTTTTTCAGTTTTGCGTCCATCCCTAATTACAAGCCCATAGTTTATAAAGTAACAGTGTTTATACCCTCTTGACTTAAATATTTAAAAAGTTCAGTCCCTAAGGTAACTAATTATGTATTTTTTTTAATTGTAAATTTTTGATTTTTTTTTTAATTACAAAAAAAAAAAAAATGGGGAGTGTGGGAGGTAATGAGTTAATTTTGTGTGTAAAAGTCATTTATTTGTATGTGAAAAATGTGTAGGGTGTAGTTTACTATTTGGCCACAAGATGGCCACAGTAACTTTTTGCTTTATTGCGACCTCCAAGCCTCCTTCCGGAAGCTTGGAGGAAGAATAAGGAGGCTGGACACGTGAGTTTCTTCTCACAATGATCGCGCTGCCCATAGGAGAGCAGCGGGTCATTGTGGGGCTTAGATCAACGAACGGGAATGGATTTTCCCGTTCATTGATCTCCGGGCGAGCGGGCGGCGGCGGTTTTACTAGCGGCGGGCGGCGTGTTTACGAGCGGGAGCGCGGACAGCGTCGGGAACGCGGAAAGTACGTGTTTCTCCGTCCCTGGTTTTTAAAGGATGGAAAAAGGGGCGGAGAAATACGTACGCGCGGGGGTAAAGTGGTTAAAATGATATCCATCTTTCCATAGTTACTTGTATTACACAGGACGACACTTTCCCCAGTGTCAGCAGCTCCATTCAGCAGAAAAAGTCGGCCTGTGTTATATGCTGATCAACTGGCCTGGCTAAGGTTAGCCTGTATGTTGCATATATACTTATACTGGAGAAATATCTCACTCAGAGGCTGGACTAACCTCTTGCTGTGCTCATATTGCATGTTTCCGGATGGACAATCTCTTTGCTTATACTAACCTGACTGACACATAAGAACTTTATGCATGAGTGAGATCTATGATAACTACTAACACATCTAAGATTGGCTCAAGTGCATATCATTTTTCTGGATCCAATAACAGGGAAAAGGGAGAAAAGAAATTTATTTTTGTTCTTTTCTGAACGTTCAGGGTCATTTTTTGGCAATCCGGATTTGCATGCATGTTTTGTGTGTGAGATTGTGTGTGCTGTGGCCGGCTGGAATACTATAAACATCAGAGGCAAGAGGGAGGGGGCTGTGGTGGCGGCCAGGGGGCACATTTTTAATCTTTTCTACTATGCAATTAATAATAAAGTTTTTGTATTTTGATTATGTTTGGTGACCACTAGATTTTTGTTCGCTCGGTTTATACCCACCTCTTTCTTGATCTCACCTTGTTTTGTGCATTTTTTATTTATTTGGCTACATTGAGGAAGCCTCACAACCTTTGTCAGTGATCACAGTAATCAGGGCCGAGCCTGGGCGGGTGCTGCGGGTGCAAGGCACCCAGGCGCCTGCCTCTGAGAGGCGCCGCCCGGCCCCGCTCGCCCGGCCCCGCTCTCCCCCTGTGGCCGCCGCCGCCGCCGCCGCCGCCGCTTCAAGCTCCCTCCCTCTAGCCGCCGCGTCAGACCTCGATCAGGCGGGCGGGCGCTAGGACCTAGCACGCCGCACTGATATGCGGAAGTGACATCACTTCCGCATATAGAGCGGGTGCGTCCGGCGCCCTTTTCCTGGTCGGGTCGCCCGCTGATTGAGGTCTGAAGGGCTGCTGAAAGGTGAGGGGGGAGCGGAGGAGGGAGCGGCGGCGGCGGGGCGCGCTCCTGTCACTCACTACCTATCCTGGGCGCACATACCCCCTGGCTACCTATCCTGGGCACAGATATCACCTGGCCACCTATCCTGGGCACAGATACCACCTGGCTACCTATCCTGGGCACAGATACCCCCTGGCTACCTATCCTGGGGCACATACCCCCTGGCTACCTATCCTGGGCGCACATACCCCCTGGCTACCTATCCTGGGCACAGATACCACCTGGCTACCTATCCTGGGCACAGATATCACCTGGCCACCTATCCTGGGCACAGATACCACCAGGCTACCTATCCTGGGCACAGATACCACCTGGCTACCTATCCTGGGCACAGATACCACCTGGCTACCTATCCTGGGCACAGATACCACCTGGCTACCTATCCTGGGCACAGATACCACCTGGCTACCTATCCTGGGCGCACATACCCCCTGGCTACCTATCCTGGGCGCACATACCCCCTGGCTACCTATCCTGGGCGCACATACCCCCTGGCTACCTATCCTGGGCGCACATACCCCCTGGCTACCTATCCTGGGCGCGCATACCCCCTGGCTACCTATCCTGGGCGCGCATACCCCCTGGCTACCTATCCTGGGCGCGCATACCCCCTGGCTACCTATCCTGGGCGCGCATACCCCCTGGCTACCTATCCTGGGCGCGCATACCCCCTGGCTACCTATCCTGGGCGCGCATACCCCCTGGCTACCTATCCTGGGCGCGCATACCCCCTGGCTACCTATCCTGGGCGCGCATACCCCCTGGCTACCTATCCTGGGCGCGCATACCCCCTGGCTACCTATCCTGGGCGCGCATACCCCCTGGCTACCTATCCTGGGCGCGCATACCCCCTGGCTACCTATCCTGGGCGCGCATACCCCCTGGCTACCTATCCTGGGCGCGCATACCCCCTGGCTACCTATCCTGGGCGCGCATACCCCCTGGCTACCTATCCTGGGCGCGCATACCCCCTGGCTACCTATCCTGGGCGCGCATACCCCCTGGCTACCTATCCTGGGCGCGCATACCCCCTGGCTACCTATCCTGGGCGCGCATACCCCCTGGCTACCTATCCTGGGCGCGCATACCCCCTGGCTACCTATCCTGGGCGCGCATACCCCCTGGCTACCTATCCTGGGCGCGCATACCCCCTGGCTACCTATCCTGGGCGCGCATACCCCCTGGCTACCTATCCTGGGCGCGCATACCCCCTGGCTACCTATCCTGGGCGCGCATACCCCCTGGCTACCTATCCTGGGCGCGCATACCCCCTGGCTACCTATCCTGGGCGCGCATACCCCCTGGCTACCTATCCTGGGCGCGCATACCCCCTGGCTACCTATCCTGGGCGCGCATACCCCCTGGCTACCTATCCTGGGCGCGCATACCCCCTGGCTACCTATCCTGGGCGCGCATACCCCCTGGCTACCTATCCTGGGCGCGCATACCCCCTGGCTACCTATCCTGGGCGCGCATACCCCCTGGCTACCTATCCTGGGCGCGCATACCCCCTGGCTACCTATCCTGGGCGCGCATACCCCCTGGCTACCTATCCTGGGCGCGCATACCCCCTGGCTACCTATCCTGGGCGCGCATACCCCCTGGCTACCTATCCTGGGCGCGCATACCCCCTGGCTACCTATCCTGGGCGCGCATACCCCCTGGCTACCTATCCTGGGCGCGCATACCCCCTGGCTACCTATCCTGGGCGCGCATACCCCCTGGCTACCTATCCTGGGCGCGCATACCCCCTGGCTACCTATCCTGGGCGCGCATACCCCCTGGCTACCTATCCTGGGCGCGCATACCCCCTGGCTACCTATCCTGGGCGCGCATACCCCCTGGCTACCTATCCTGGGCGCGCATACCCCCTGGCTACCTATCCTGGGCGCGCATACCCCCTGGCTACCTATCCTGGGCGCGCATACCCCCTGGCTACCTATCCTGGGCGCATATACCGCCTGGCTACCTATCCTGGGCGCATATACCCCCTGGCTACCTATCCTGGGGACATATATCCCTGGCTATATATTCTGGGGACACTGTCTGTTTGTCATTATGTGCATTTACTGGTGAAAATCTCTCTTATGTGCATTTGCTGGTGAAAAGCTGTCTTATTATGTGCATTTGCTGGTGAAAAGCGGTCTCTTGTTATGTGCATTTGCTGGTGAAAAGCGGTCTCTTGTTATGTACATTTGCTGGTGAAAAGCGGTCTCTTGTTATGTACATTTGCTGGTGAAAAGCGGTCTCTTGTTATGTGCATTTGCTGGTGAAAAGCGGTCTCTTGTTATGTGCATTTGCTGGTGAAAAGCGGTCTCTTGTTATGTGCATTTGCTGGTGAAAAGCGGTTTCTTGTTATGTGCATTTGCTGGTGAAAAGCGGTCTCTTGTTATGTGCATTTGCTGGTGAAAAGCGGTCTCTTGTTATGTGCATTTGCTGGTGAAAAGCGGTCTCTTATGTGCATTTACATGGGGAAAAGCTGTCTCTTATGTGCATTTAGTGGGGAAATTTTGTCAGTAAAAATAATCTTTTGTCAGTAAATTTTTAGGTATTTGTCAGTAAAAAAATAACGTGAAAGGTTGGCAACACTGGCAGGCTGCGCGGCGCAACGGGAAAGATACAGGCAGCCCACCTCACGCTTGGGCTTGGCGGGGGGAGGAGCCTACGACAGCGAGAGTAGGGTGGCCGCAGGCAGCCATAAATATGCAGTGTGTGACTGCGTCGCACTCGCAGAGCCTCTCAGCCTGAGTCAATCCAGAGACTAGCAGACTCGCAGGAAGCCAAAGCCAGCCAGGAGCAAGCCCATGGAAGAGGGGTAGGAATGGGGTATCACATGCATGCGGAAAGAGGTGGAAGGTGTGGGTGTGATTAGGCAAGACATGGGTGTGATTATGTGGTTGGGCGCGGTTAATTTAACCACTCCCATAGGCGCCAGAGAAAATCTTGCACCCAGGTGCCAGGCACCCCAGGCTCGCCCCTGACAGTAATTGTACCATGTATGGGCACCATTTTTTTTCATCCAATCTTACCATTTCTATGGAATATAAGGGAACTGCCTAAATTATCCTCTCAGTATATTCACTTAATTTACAATAAGTCATGAAGCATAAGAAGCAGGGATGCCGGCACTGCAACACATACAACACAGCAGTTGGAGGGGGAGAGAGAGGAGGGCAGCACAGTCACAGGCTAGGTATGCAAGCAAGGGGTCCTCAGCGTGCTCAGGCAAAAGCAGTGTCTATATTGAAAAAGGAGAGAACGCCGGCACTGCTGTCAATCCTCTTTTATTCATAAATCCAGACATAAAACAAGGCATGATAGCATGTAAAAAATCATGGCACATACCATTGGTGACTGTGGATGCGGTGGGTGCGTGGGGTGTAGAGCCTTAAGCTGGCCACTAACGGTCCAATTTCTAGCGAAAAATCGTTCGAGCGATCAGAAATTCTGATCGGACGAAAAATCGTTCACTACACCATCAACTAACCAATCATTGCTTCCTATCTATCACGACCACCAAGAAAATCCAAATTTTCGTTCGACGAAAATTCATTCGGGCGACATTTTTTTCACTCGTTCATAATCGATTGTGTCCACCAATGGAGATTATTTACAACCAATCTGATCAGAATTTCTGATCGCTCGAACGATTTTTCGCTAGAAATTGGACCATTAGTGGCCAGCTTTACAGCTGTTTCACGCTCCGGCGCTTCTGTAGAAGCCCTCAAAACTCACCTTTTCACTCTGGCCTACTACCCCTCACAAGTGCCCTAAACCTACAGCTGAACTCTGGTCCCCTACCATTCGTGTCCTTACCTCTCCCTCTAGATTGTAAGCCTTTGGGCAGGGTCCTCCTCCTTTTGTGTCCTACCTAATCATGCACCTTCATTACTGTGCACCCATGGTACGCATCTGAGTGAACCTAACTGGCCTAATCTCCATGCTCCCCTCCAGTGACTGACTAAGCATTACCTTGTACTCATACTGTGCTGTGTGATCTGGTTTTCTTGTATTCATGTATTGTCATTTTGCTGTATGTCACCCCTAAATATTGTCTGTAACAAACTAATGTCCAGCGCTGCGTAATATGTGGGTGCTTTATAAATACAATAAATAAATAAAAGAGGATTGACAGCAGTGCCGGCGCTCTCTCCTTTCCTTTTTTAATTTACAATAATACTGCATAGAAATGGTAAGATTGGATGAAAAAAAAAAAAATGTACCAAGTATGGGCACCATAAAAGGGACACAATCCAAACAAAACAAGAAACTGTAAAGAAATACCTTCCAATAAACTATGATGGAATGTTTTGCGTTCGGCGCCGGCTCTGCCCAGATATCCAGCTTCTTTGAAGGAGCTGCAAAAAAGAAAAACGCAAGCATAACAGTTCAACATGCCATAAATAATAAGGTTGAGGCAAAGAGTTGCAGAGTATGTACTGTTCAAGCAGAATTAGGGCTGGTTCACACATGCGACTGATGACGGCTGTGCGAGTCGCTTGCAGCCCATACAACTATGGGATCATCACTGAGTGCAGGGCTACTTTGAACTTCAGATTGCAGATTTGACTTGGTCGTAGGCCCATGGATGCTTTGTGTACGGTGTGCCTCTGAGGAAGCGGCTTTTGGCCGTGAAACACGTGTCAGGCATTCTTTGACGTGAAGTGAAAGTCTGATGTTTTGTATCTACATGTATTGTCCGCAATTTGAAGAAATAACGTATGAAGAATAAACAAGAGAATTCTGGTTCAAAAAAAGTCCCCGTCTTTTGAATATTGAACTTTGGCATAATGCACATTTAGTTGTGGTACCGCACTACTTTTTATCCTGTTAGTGTGCAAATCGATTACCGCTGGGATTGAACGCGCCCCGCACAGAGACTGATGGCAGCATCGATTCCAATGCGTATAGTGTTGTGTTTCGCCGATTCTGAGAACATTGCAGTCTATTGAAATTCCTAATACGCTGCATGTAGAGTCCAGCGGCGATCATGTTCAGTGGTTCAGTACCCCCTATGCCCCATAGGGTGATGCCCTGATGGGAACCAAAGCCAAATGCTTGTCTGTGCGGCAGAAGAAATGTATTTAGAATCTGCCAAATGAGCCGCCGCCAGCCGTCTGTCTGAACCAGACCTTACATGATGCTTGGGCACAGTGGTGTAGCAGAGGAGCTCGGGGCCCCAAGCACTCTACTGATATGAAGTCCCGAAGCCTACCAAGGATGAGAGAGGTGTAATCAGAGTAAGGAAACAGGTAGTTAAGGATTACTACTATTCAATGCACATATAGAAGTGATCATAACCAGCATAGCACCAATGAAAAGTTATGGTCCAGGCACCCCGGTGGGGTCGCCACCTCTGCATCCCCTATTGCTATGCCGTTGCTTAGGCAGATCAATTTACAGCTAAACTAACCAGAACTGTTTAAACATTTGGCCATGGAGGAAGGATTTCAGCATCCGTGACTTTGTTTAACTTTGTCCACAATCATTAAATGTATTGTTCTATCCAGCTGCAATAAGTAAACAAATCTGCTTGTGTAACTGTCACATGTAATAACTGTCACATGTAATAACAGGCATAACACTAAAGCATTGTAAGTACGTTAGACGAAACCCAGCTGAGGTGGACTTTTTTCTTTAAAGGATACCACAACTGAAATGTGACATAATGAGATAGACATGTGTATGTACAGTGCCTAGCACACAGATAACTATGCTGTGTTCCTTTTTTTCTTTCTCTGCCTGAAAGAGTTAAATATCAGGTATGTAAGTGGCTGACTCAGTCCTGACTCAGACAGGAAGTGACTACAGTGTGACCCTCACTGATAAGAAATTCCCCTTTTTTACCTCTTTCTTGCTCTCAGAAGCCATTTTCTGCTAGGAAAGTGTTTTATAGTTGGAATTTCTTATCAGTGAGGGTCACACTGTAGTCACTTCCTGTCTGAGTCAAGACTGAGTCAGCCACTTACATACCTGATATTTAACTCTTTCAGGCAGAGAAAGAAAAAAAGGAACACAGCATAGTTATCTGTGTGCTAGGCACTGTACATACACATGTCTATCTCATTATGTCACATTTCAGTTGTGGTATCCTTTAAGTGACAGTCATGGTCCCTCCTTACCATGCCCGCTGGATTGAGTCCTGATGCCGACAGTAGGCAGCTATAGGGTGTGTGTACACGCCTTCAGACTGAGTGAGAGAGGAGCTACATTGGACTGCAGGTAATAGAGAGACCACGGTGATGGTATATTTGGTATGATTTTGCCCAAGTCCAATCAAAAATTTCAATGAATGAAAACAAAAATACTCATCTTTTTTTAGTTCTGTAAAACATATTCTCAAGGAAACAAAACACAAAAACAAAAATCATTGGGGTCACATGGCCCCAGGCCACACTGACTGGATCTCAGGAATGAGAGCAGCATAGCTTCTGTGGATTTTGCCTGTCCTCAGGGCACAGCATCGGTGGATTTTGCCTGTCCTTGGGGCACAGCACCCGTGGATTTTGCCTGTCCTCGGGGCACAGCAGCTGTGGATTTTGCCTGTCCTCGGGGCACAGCACCTGTGGATTTTGCCTGTCCTCGGGGCACAGCACCTGTGGATTTTGCCTGTCCTCGGGGCACAGCACCTGTGGATTTTGCCTGTCCTCGGGGCACAGCAGCTGTGGATTTTGCCTGTCCTCGGGGCACAGCAGCTGTGGATTTTGCCTGTCCTCGGGGCACAGCACCTGTGGATTTTGCCTGTCCTCAGGGCACAGCAGCTGTAGATTTTGCCTGTCCTTGGGGCACAGCACCCGTGGATTTTGCCTGTCCTCGGGGCACAGCAGCTGTGGATTTTGCCTGTCCTCGGGGCACAGCACCTGTGGATTTTGCCTGTCCTCGGGGCACAGCACCTGTGGATTTTGCCTGTCCTCGGGGCACAGCACCTGTGGATTTTGCCTGTCCTCGGGGCACAGCACCTGTGGATTTTGCCTGTCCTCGGGGCACAGCACCTGTGGATTTTGCCTGTCCTCGGGGCACAGCACCTGTGGATTTTGCCTGTCCTCGGGGCACAGCAGCTGTAGATTTTGCCTGTCCTTGGGGCACAGCACCCGTGGATTTTGCCTGTCCTCGGGGCACAGCAGTTGTGGATTTTGCCTGTCCTCGGGGCACAGCAGCTGTGGATTTTGCCTGTCCTCGGGGCACAGCACCTGTGGATTTTGCCTGTCCTCGGGGCACAGCACCTGTGGATTTTGCCTGTCCTCGGGGCACAGCACCTGTGGATTTTGCCTGTCCTCGGGGCACAGCACCTGTGGATTTTGCCTGTCCTCGGGGCACAGCACCTGTGGATTTTGCCTGTCCTCGGGGCACAGCACCTGTGGATTTTGCCTGTCCTCGGGGCACAGCACCTGTGGATTTTGCCTGTCCTCGGGGCACAGCACCTGTGGATTTTGCCTGTCCTCAGGGCACAGCAGCTGTAGATTTTGCCTGTCCTTGGGGCACAGCACCCGTGGATTTTGCCTGTCCTCGGGGCACAGCAGCTGTGGATTTTGCCTGTCCTCGGGGCACAGCACCTGTGGATTTTGCCTGTCCTCGGGGCACAGCACCTGTGGATTTTGCCTGTCCTCGGGGCACAGCACCTGTGGATTTTGCCTGTCCTCGGGGCACAGCACCTGTGGATTTTGCCTGTCCTCGGGGCACAGCACCTGTGGATTTTGCCTGTCCTCGGGGCACAGCACCCGTGGATTTTGCCTGTCCTCGGGGCACAGCAGCTGTGGATTTTGCCTGTCCTCGGGGCACAGCACCTGTGGATTTTGCCTGTCCTCGGGGCACAGCAGCTGTGGATTTTGCCTGTCCTCGGGGCACAGCACCTGTGGATTTTGCCTGTCCTCGGGGCACAGCACCTGTGGATTTTGCCTGTCCTCGGGGCACGGCACCTGTGGATTTTGCCTGTCCTCGGGGCACGGCACCGGTGGATTTTGCCTGTCCTCGGGGCACGGCACCGGTGGATTTTGCCTGTCCTCGGGGCACAGCACCTGTGGATTTTGCCTGTCCTCGGGGCACAGCACCTGTGGATTTTGCCTGTCCTTGGGGCACAGCACCCGTGGATTTTGCCTGTCCTCGGGGCACAGCAGCTGTGGATTTTGCCTGTCCTCGGGGCACAGCAGCTGTGGATTTTGCCTGTCCTCGGGGCACAGCACCTGTGGATTTTGCCTGTCCTCGGGGCACAGCACCTGTGGATTTTGCCTGTCCTCGGGGCACAGCACCTGTGGATTTTGCCTGTCCTCGGGGCACAGCACCTGTGGATTTTGCCTGTCCTCGGGGCACAGCACCTGTGGATTTTGCCTGTCCTCGGGGCACGGCACCGGTGGATTTTGCCTGTCCTCGGGGCACAGCACCTGTGGATTTTGCCTGTCCTCGGGGCACAGCACCTGTGGATTTTGCCTGTCCTCGGGGCACAGCACCTGTGGATTTTGCCTGTCCTCGGGGCACAGCAGCTGTGGATTTTGCCTGTCCTCGGGGCACAGCAGCTGTGGATTTTGCCTGTCCTCGGGGCACAGCAGCTGTGGATTTTGCCTGTCCTCGGGGCACAGCACCTGTGGATTTTGCCTGTCCTCGGGGCACGGCACCGGTGGATTTTGCCTGTGCTTGGGGCACAGCACCTGTGGATTTTGCCTGTCCTCGGGGCACAGCACCTGTGGATTTTGCCGGTCCTCGGGGCATGGCACCGGTGGATTTTGCCTGTTCTTGGAGCACAGCACCTGTGGATTTTGCCTGTCCTCAGGGCACAGCACTGGTGGATTTTGCCTGTCCTCAGGGCACAGCACTGGTGGATTTTGCCTGTCCTCGGGGCACAGCAGCTGTGGATTTTGCCTGTCCTCGGGGCACAGCAGCTGTGGATTTTGCCTGTCCTCGGGGCACAGCACCTGTGGATTTTGCCTGTCCTCGGGGCACAGCACCCGTGGATTTTGCCTGTCCTCGGGGCACAGCAGCTGTGGATTTTGCCTGTCCTCGGGGCACAGCACCTGTGGATTTTGCCTGTCCTCGGGGCACAGCACCTGTGGATTTTGCCTGTCCTCGGGGCACAGCACCTGTGGATTTTGCCTGTCCTCGGGGCACAGCACCTGTGGATTTTGCCTGTCCTCGGGGCACAGCACCTGTGGATTTTGCCTGTCCTCGGGGCACAGCACCTGTGGATTTTGCCTGTCCTCGGGGCACAGCAGCTGTAGATTTTGCCTGTCCTTGGGGCACAGCACCCGTGGATTTTGCCTGTCCTCGGGGCACAGCAGTTGTGGATTTTGCCTGTCCTCGGGGCACAGCAGCTGTGGATTTTGCCTGTCCTCGGGGCACAGCACCTGTGGATTTTGCCTGTCCTCGGGGCACAGCACCTGTGGATTTTGCCTGTCCTCGGGGCACAGCACCTGTGGATTTTGCCTGTCCTCGGGGCACAGCACCTGTGGATTTTGCCTGTCCTCGGGGCACAGCACCTGTGGATTTTGCCTGTCCTCGGGGCACAGCACCTGTGGATTTTGCCTGTCCTCGGGGCACAGCACCTGTGGATTTTGCCTGTCCTCGGGGCACAGCACCTGTGGATTTTGCCTGTCCTCAGGGCACAGCAGCTGTAGATTTTGCCTGTCCTTGGGGCACAGCACCCGTGGATTTTGCCTGTCCTCGGGGCACAGCACCCGTGGATTTTGCCTGTCCTCGGGGCACAGCACCTGTGGATTTTGCCTGTCCTCGGGGCACAGCACCTGTGGATTTTGCCTGTCCTCGGGGCACAGCACCTGTGGATTTTGCCTGTCCTCGGGGCACAGCACCTGTGGATTTTGCCTGTCCTCGGGGCACAGCACCTGTGGATTTTGCCTGTCCTCGGGGCACAGCACCCGTGGATTTTGCCTGTCCTCGGGGCACAGCAGCTGTGGATTTTGCCTGTCCTCGGGGCACAGCACCTGTGGATTTTGCCTGTCCTCGGGGCACAGCAGCTGTGGATTTTGCCTGTCCTCGGGGCACAGCACCTGTGGATTTTGCCTGTCCTCGGGGCACAGCACCTGTGGATTTTGCCTGTCCTCGGGGCACGGCACCTGTGGATTTTGCCTGTCCTCGGGGCACGGCACCGGTGGATTTTGCCTGTCCTCGGGGCACGGCACCGGTGGATTTTGCCTGTCCTCGGGGCACGGCACCTGTGGATTTTGCCTGTCCTTGGGGCACAGCACCCGTGGATTTTGCCTGTCCTCGGGGCACAGCAGCTGTGGATTTTGCCTGTCCTCGGGGCACAGCAGCTGTGGATTTTGCCTGTCCTCGGGGCACAGCAGCTGTGGATTTTGCCTGTCCTCGGGGCACAGCACCTGTGGATTTTGCCTGTCCTCGGGGCACAGCACCTGTGGATTTTGCCTGTCCTCGGGGCACAGCACCTGTGGATTTTGCCTGTCCTCGGGGCACAGCACCTGTGGATTTTGCCTGTCCTCGGGGCACGGCACCGGTGGATTTTGCCTGTCCTCGGGGCACGGCACCGGTGGATTTTGCCTGTCCTCGGGGCACAGCACCTGTGGATTTTGCCTGTCCTCGGGGCACAGCACCTGTGGATTTTGCCTGTCCTCGGGGCACAGCACCTGTGGATTTTGCCTGTCCTCGGGGCACAGCAGCTGTGGATTTTGCCTGTCCTCGGGGCACAGCAGCTGTGGATTTTGCCTGTCCTCGGGGCACAGCAGCTGTGGATTTTGCCTGTCCTCGGGGCACAGCACCTGTGGATTTTGCCTGTCCTCGGGGCATGGCACCGGTGGATTTTGCCTGTGCTTGGGGCACAGCACCTGTGGATTTTGCCTGTCCTCGGGGCACAGCACCTGTGGATTTTGCCGGTCCTCGGGGCATGGCACCGGTGGATTTTGCCTGTTCTTGGAGCACAGCACCTGTGGATTTTGCCTGTCCTCAGGGCACAGCACTGGTGGATTTTGCCTGTCCTCAGGGCACAGCACTGGTGGATTTTGCCTGTGCTTGGGGCACAGCACTCATGGATTTTGTCTGTGCTTGGGGCACAGCACTCATGGATTTTGCCTGTCCTTGGGGCACAGCAGCACCTGTGGCTTGTGCCTGACCTTGGGGCACAGCACCTGTGGCTTGTGCCTGTCCTCGGGGCACAGCACTCGTGGATTTTGCCTGTCCTCGGGGCACAGCACTCGTGGATTTTGCCTGTCCTTGGGGTACAGTAGCTGCAGATTTTGCCTATCCTTGGGGCACAGCAGCACCTGTGGATTTTGCCTATCCCCGGGGCACAGGACCAGTGGATATTGCCTGTACTTGGAGCACAGCATTTCTAGAGTCTGTTTGCCCTCAATTTATAGAGTAAAACCACAGGGTTTTGTTTTATATGGACATTTGAGGCAGTAAGCATTACAGTGACTATTGAGAACAATGCAGCAACTTTGGTCTAAATCCTAACCTACTCCCCCTTCACTCCATGAAAATCAGTGTCCTCTAGTTCAGCTTATTTCCGTGTAACATTCCTCCAGTTATACAGACAGGTAGAATTAATAAAACGTTAGAAAATTTGTTTTTCTTCTCCTGCAGCTGACTCCAGAGAGAGCTAACTAATCAGTACTTTCAAGAACTTTATTGATACATGCAGACAAACACATGGAGGTCTTATTGATAGATGCCGACTTGGCACATCCATATATTTATGTATGGTCTTCTTTACCTGCTACTGCAGTCTTGTGAGACCTCTCTTTGCTCCAGTGACTCCACTTCCAGAAATGATCATGTGAAGAGCATCGAACACGGAAATTATAGTCAGTGAATGGATGTAGGTTGTATAAAGTATATGTGTAGTATGCACCGTTCGCTCCATTGACAGTCATATTACGCTATAAAAGAAATACAAGGGAAAAGTCACTGCTTAATACACATACATTATCAAAGTTACTTGCACAAATAAGTTCCTTTAGCTAAATAAATAGAATGTACCGTTTACATATTTATGCGAGTATGACAGCCCATAGGCTGCAGTGACCCAATGCTCATTTATGGAATTCTTCCTGTGCAGCAGCTGGTCCTCCCCACCAGAGGGAAGCACTGTTCCAGTCTGCATCAGCAAGCAGTCTTCAGTTTTTCAAGTGGCTACCTCTCCTGGAAGCCAAAATTATCTACCGTTTCCACTATCGCGAATCCGCATGCTGATTCGCACAGCCTATACAAGTGGATAGGCCTGTTTCCACTTGTCAGTTTTGCTGTGTGTTTTTCTGTGCAGGATTTTTCTGCATGGCACAGCCCTCAGAATTCGCCTGCGTGTGGAAGGCGAATCGCACACAATGTATTTAATAGGGAAATCGCATGCGTTTTCCCCATGCGTTTTTTGCCGCGAATTCTCATGCAATTTCGCATAGGTACCCATGTTAATTCACACAGGCAGTGACATGGTTAAAATCGCATCACCCTAACCTATGCGAAATCGCATGCGAAATCGCGCATGCGGTGATTCGCCGGCGATTCCGCAATGCTATAGTGAAAACGGGCCCCGAAACTCTCCAAAATGAACTTGAGTTGATTCTCTCATATCTAATATAGCATAGGGTCCCTTTAGCAAGGATCCCCATATGTTTCTGCTTGGATACAGGCCTGATACTATGAAACATGCCACCCACCCATAAACTGATCCAGCATATTGTGTCCTCTGCTAAAGTTTATATTGCTTTGCAATGGAATCAGCAGACCATTAGCTTTAAAGCAGTTTTAGACAGAATTGACAAGAAACTTGTCTGAGCGTATAAACGCTAGAGTTGCAGATACAATGCATCATTTCGAAAAGGTGTGGAGACCGTGGGTAGACTATTGATTGGTTGAGCTCAACTCTGAGAGACTACTCCACGAAGTGGTGAGAGGGGTTTACACATATTGTCCCTCAAAACTATACTTATATGTATTGTGTAGCCATTGCCCAGAATATACCAGTTGCACTAGTACTGTTTTTACTATGTGGTTGTAATATGAGGAAAAACAACTTGTATTCACAAATGCCTTGAAGTCTATGTTCCAAACATGTTTATTTTGTTGCACTAATGTCCAGATACTTCGTTATTGCTGTATGCTTATTAATACTGTATATTTTGATCTCGGTTACTGTTTTTCTATGTCGCTCTTACTTACAGTAGGTAGTTAAAATCTAACAGATCTGTCAGGTTTTGGACTAGTCCATCTCCCATGGGTGATTCTCAGAATTTTCTTTATTTACAAAAGTACTGAATTGGCAGTTGCTCAGTCCAACTGCCAAAATAGTGTGCACGAGTAGGGAAGCTGGCTGGCATCTTCATATAAATCCTTTCCAGGGAGCGATTTTGTAAAGAATAAGGAAATACAGAGAATCCCCCATGCGGAGATGGACTAGTCCAAAATCTGCCAGATCTGCATTTTACTACCTACAGTAAATGAAAGAAACAGGAAAATTGTTATTCATAGTGCATTTTACTCTGTAAGAAATGTACATTTTATTTACATGAATTTAACATTTTACAATTTTTCATGATAGTGGTAATCTAAGTAAATTACACACAAACAAAAAAGTAAGTTAAAAGAAACATTATTACCCTTTCCATGTCTCCATGGATATTATGGATTTCTGCTTCACACAAGAGATTCACAGACTGAAATGTTCCGGGTAGGAACCAGGAAATGAACACGCTGGTTGGACTAAGGCCACGGAGACTGACTTCCTCCACACGCAGGGGATGAACTGAAGAGACACAACATACAGAGGATGAGCAATACCATCTGCTGAGCTACACTTCAGTAAGAAAGACACATAAAGCCCCATGATGTATCCCAAATCTATACAGCCACTGCGTGGCAGAGCTTGTTTCTGCCTGTGTCGAAGCTCCTTGACTAGCTAATGTTAAATCACTATGGCACCTGGTCAGGGGCCCAGACACTGCCTACAGACTGTATTGCATCAAGCTGCAATCTTCTCAGGAAGTTAAAGGAAACATCTGGCAATCTGAAAAATAAAGTGTCACTAACCTGGGGTTCTTCCAGCCCCTAAAAATCTGTTAGGTCCCATGGTGCAAATTCCCCCTGGGCCAGGCCTCCGCTTTCCTCTTCGTAAGATCGTGACCCACAGCTGGTTCGAGATCTTCTGCTCCTGTGAGCCTCTTGTCAATGGGAGCGCTCTGCGCTTGTGCAGTTAAAAGAGAATTGAACTGCGCAAGTACAGAGCGCTCTCAGAGACAGGAGCGCGATCACAAGAGGTGCCCCTGCGCTGAAGATCATCGACCCTGTCACAGGTCACGATCGTACGGAGAGGCGGGTGGAGGCCTGGCTCAGAGGAGAACTGCATGGTGGGACCTAACAGACTTCTAGGGGCTGGACGAAGCCCCAGGTGAGTGAAACTTATTTTTCCGATTGCCAGATGTGTCCTTTAAGTGTGAGAAGAATAATGTAATCCAAGCAAGCAGCAGCAACCTGACACGCAGAGCCATCTACAAATTATCTGGATTTTTAAATTGGTTATTCAAATATCCCAGAAATGAGAAAAAATACTGATTGAAGCCCATAGTGCTCTAGACTGCCTTCTACTTCGTCTCCAGATGCTGCCCATGGTCTTCTGGGTCCCCCTCATTCCTTGAGTTTTCTTCTCTCCCGAGCCTCCAGGAAGTTCCTCATGGACGTGTGTTTACTTTTGCTGTGCATGCACAGTTCTGAATCACTTGGCACAGCTTGAGGGGAACTTCCAGAAAAGTATTCAACAGAGGGACCCAGTAAAATTCTTAGAGGACCAGAGACAAGGAACGGGAGGGACACCAAAGACAACAGGCAGCAGCAGGGGTCTATGGATGAAGTAACCTAGTCCACCATGGGCTTCATTCAAATTTGTTTCCTCCAATTCAGGGGTACCTTAAAGAGAAACCGTGACCAAGGATTGACATTCATCCCAATCAGTAGCTGATACCCCCTTTCCCATGAGAAATATTTTCCTTTTCTCAAACTGATCATCAGGGGGCTCTGTATGGCTGATATTGTGTTGAAACCCCTCCCACAGTGTGATGTCAGGACCATGGTTCTGACATCACACTGTGCGAGCCTTGTTGCATTGTGGGAAACAACAGCTGTTTCCAACTGCCAAAAAAAAGCAAGCAGCAGGTACATCCACTGACATCACCTGCCAGCAGTAAAAATGTCACCATTAATGTCAGAATGTAAATCAGGGAAAGGAAAGATTTTACAATGGGCAAACACTGACTAAATCATTTATACATAATTATTGTAAAAATTAAGCACTTTTGTTCATTACGTTATTTTCACTGGAGTTCCTCTAAGTTAAATTTGTTTTCAGTACTGTGGACCTTCTTCCAAGGTGACCAGTTAACCTTTTCAACAGTTTTTCTAGGTTTTGTCAGGTGCTTAACTAACTTCCCATGCCTATACAGTGGTTGGACAAAATAATGGAAACACCTAACATTTTGGCATCATAATCTTTGAGCATGTTTTAAGCAATCAAAACTTGACATATATTACATTTTTTTTGTTTATTATTTTTGTTATTTGATATGTTTAATTAAAATAATTTTTTTTACAGACATTTAAACCAAAGTTGGTTATAATTTATAAAAATGGCAGATCTTTCAGACTTTCAAAGAGGCCAAATTGTTGTTGCTCGTATGGCAGGCACTACTGTAACAAACAGCCCAAATGCTTGGCATTTCAAGAGGTACTACCTCAAAAATTAATGACTGCCTTTGAAAGAGAAGGAAAAACGTCCTCAGCAAAGCACAGTGTTGGCCAAAAGTCAAAGTTGTCTGAGAGAGACCGTCGGACTCTAAATCGAATTGTTAGAAAAGCTTGCAAGACCACGGCTCCTAAAATCACTGCAGAGCTGAATGAACACCTACAGAGTCCAGTTTCCACAAAAACTGTTCGTCAGGAGCTGCACAAATCTGGATTCCACGGAAGAACTGCAATTAGAAAACCTCTGCTCTCAAAAACAAATGTTTCAAAGCGTTTAGAATGGTGTAGAAACCACCAGAATTGGTCCCTTAAGCAGTGGAAAAATGTGATTTTCTCTGACGAATCATCGTTTACCTTATTTCTGACCTCCGGCCGAGTGTACGTTTGGAGACAGCCGAAAGAAGCATTTTATCCAGACTGCCTTCTCCCAACCATAAAACATGGCGGGGGTTCTGTGATGATCTAGGGTGCTATTTCTTGGAAATCCTCCAGGCCAATGATTTCCCTTCATGGAAGAATTAACAGTCGAGACTATTTAGGAATTTTGGCCGACCAAGTTCATCCTATGGTTCAAGAACTGTTTCCGGAGGGAAATGCCACCTTTCAAGATGATAATGCCCCAATCTGTACAGCGAGAATTGTTAAAGAATGGCACAAGGAACATTCTAATGAAGTTGAGCATCTCATCTGGCCAGCACAATCCCCAGACCTCAACATTATTGAGCATTTATGGTCATTATTAGAGATTCAATTAAGAAGTCGATTTCCTCCGCCATCATGTCTAGAAGAACTGGAGCGTGTTTTACCGAAAGAATGGGCTAAGATTCCTTTGGAAACAATTCACAATTTGTATGAATCAATAACTCGGAGAATTGAGGCTGTAATTGCCGCAAAAGGTGGACCTACACCATATTAAAATATATTTTGTTGATTTTCAAGGGGTTTCCATTATTTTGTCTAACCTAAGGCACGCTGTTGTCTCATTACAGTATTGAGAAAGAACGCGTTAATGCACAAATAGATACCAATTTTTATTTCCCTGCATTCTGGCATTACATTAGTAACCATGCGTTTACAAGAGGAAGACTTCAGTTCACAGGAAGTAGGCAGTAAGAAGCTGCAAGACCTCAATACATTAAGTATAATAAAATCTTGAAATATAAAATCAAAACTAAATTTCAAAATGACTCCCCAAACGAAATGTCTGATCATTCACACTCCTGGGCTGCAGCTGCTCAACCTGCACTTATATGAATGTAAAGGTGGCCATACATCTAGCGAAGATGGGCAGATTCGACCAAGAGACAAATCACTCTCTGATTGAATCGGATTGCAGAGAGATCTATTGGCTGCCAATACATCGCAGGCCGATTCCCTGTGAATACAGCCTGTTACACAATTTCACTTTTGATAGGCCAATTTTACCATAAGGACCAACAGATTTTGAATAGTATGAGCAGATTGTGTAGGTAAGCATTGTGTGGTTGACCAATAAAAGTTGGATGTATGTACCAGGCTCAACGGATTTTCATTTCCTGACTTCCTCATTCCACTTACTCTTTTCTCTGATGTTGAAGAGCAGGGAAGTGTTTGCCGATCCCAGAGGATTTGTCCCAACAAGCAGGAACTCGTACAGATCTTGCTCCTTTTTGGCGTCATAGCTGCAGTTATGTTCATCAAGATCCTCATTGTGACCAGAACAAGTCAGGTTAATTCCTGAGAACCTGGAACAGAATGTGACGTGATCATTAAGAAAGTGAGAATTTTCAGGGGCATGTAGTGAGGCAGTCACAGATTATATTTAAGATGAGCTGTCAGCCATACTATCTCAGAAAAAGACAAAAAAAAAACAAAAAAAAACAACAACACATATATAAGTAGATAAATAAATACTTGCTCTACTTACATAACATATGTATTGCACTGTCCACATTTTGATTTTACAGTAAAAAAAGAGAAAATCCTTAGCATTTCCCATTTTAAATGTGGCTATTTTGAAGCCAATACTGATGTCATTTCCTCCCTTACTCTCCTCTGCCTGATTGTGTATGCATTGCCCACCTTCCACAACAGAAAGTGCATTGTCTTAGCATGATAAATATTGGCCAATCAGAGAGGTACAGAGGTGTGGGAGGGAAAAACAGGAGGGAAAGAGGTTTCTGCCAATCAGGCTGCATTAGTTAAGTATGTGGGGATCTAAAGGATCAAATAAGGACAACCCAGCATGCCCTGCAACTTCCTTTTTGTCTAACAAAAAGAGTCAGGTAAATTGGGGAATGATAATTTATCAACAAGAAAAGTAATAGCGATTTTAGCTTTTGGATTGCCTGATTAGCATTGTTATTACTTGTTTACCTAATAAAAATAAAGAATTGATTTTTGATTTTATGCCCCACAGTTATACTTTAAAGCTCTTAAAAAATAGTATTTTTTTATTTTTTACATGGACCTGAAGTAAAAATACAACATACGAAAAACATTTTAGATTACTATATTCCTTTCTGAAGAAAAAAAAAATTAAAAAAAGATAGACTGCACATAATCAAATATAAATTCACATTAGTGAGGGTCTAAATTCGGACAGCTGGCATACACTAGTCTAGGTTACATATACTCTGGAGAAAGACTAAGCTTTCAGCGAATACGGTTCACCTTCTTCAGACTATTCCTATAGCTTGGAAATAGAGTCTGAAGAAGGCCTATTAGCCGAATGCTTACTGTTTTCTTTTACGTTAGCCAATAAACTATATCCTCTTGGTTCAAAACTTCCTGCTTCACTGACGGATAACACAGTACAATGCTGTTCGTTTTATATGCTCTGTCATCATACATCATATAATTTATAAATGTAAAATAATCCTGAGCCGAATGGCACCAAAGGATTTTTACTTTACCCAGGGCTTCCTCCAGCCCCCTGTAGTCCATCTGGTCCCCTCTCTTGCTCCGGTGTGAGGCCCGCAAAGCTGGGTTGTGGGCCACTGCACATGTGCGGTCCACTGGTCATGTCCCGTCCCCTGGTCATGTGGCCAGGTCAGCCTTAAAGTGGGATTGTCACCATAAAAATTAGATTTCAACAGCAACTGGTCTGTGCGTATTAAGTGATAAAGTGCTAATCCTGCATTCCAAACTTTTTCTGCTGTTATGGTTTGGAGTTATCACATACCTTAGGAGCTCTGGCCCTTTAATTGCCATCGACTGGCAAAACAGTTGCATGCTGGGAGGTCTTTTTATCTATAATATATTCCTCCTCTTCCCTTTATTTCCCCATCCTGCTAATGAAATAAGACAGTGCGCTTCCTAGTGTCTGAAGACTCTGGGAGGAGGGCAGGTAACGAATACACAATTAACAAGATGAGGAAAGAAAAAAAAGGAGTGAGGGAGGAAATTATGTCAGGATTAGCTTCATTTAATGGCAACTAAGATGGAAACTGTCTAGAATAGGATTCTCTGCTTTTCCTTTGTAACATTCACAGGAATAATAACGTGGACAGTGTAATACATCAGTTATGCAAGTAGAACTAGTATAAGTGTTTTATTATTTCTAGGTTAGCACGGGTGTCAAACTTTATGGGGTTGACAACGCCAACACCAAAGGGAACCGAGAGGGAAGCAATGTAGCCAACAGGCTACAGGGGGCTGGAAGAAGCCCCAGGCAAGTATATATCCTTTGATGCAAATCATTTCCGTTATACCTTAAGTCAGAGACCATCCCTAATTTAAACGTGTGCAGCTTTTCTGATTCTGGACCAACAAGTGTATCGGTTTAGCTTCAAGCTGGGGGAAAAAAAATAAATAAAAAAATAAACAATAGACTGTACATAAAAAGAATTTACTTCTCATATATAGTGTATCTAGTCCCACGATCATCTCCATAGAGTCCGGTGGAGTTGCTTCTCCAGGTACAGTTGATAATGGAGAGGTCCCGCGCCTCACAGCTGAATCTCTCTGGCTCATCTGGAGGGGCTGCGAAAAAGAGACACGGATGAGCTCTAGTACTGGTGAATAGAGGGGGCCAATGAGATACATTTACGTACATAGATACGTAATCCTGCATGAACATATTTGCATGCAGCTTGAAAATGGACCAATCAATTTAAACCTGGTCTTTTTCAAGCTGCATAAATTTGCATATTTACATAATCCTGCATGAACTCGGAAATATTTCCATCTCATTGATCATCCCTACTGGTGAATAGAGGTGGCCAATGAGATCCTAATTCCTGTTCACACTTCATACAGTTTGGAACTCGGCCCATCCAATGATCTGCCTGATGATTTAGATTAGTACTTTTTCAAGCTGCATACAATGAGTGTGGAAGCCAGAATTATCAGAATCTCTTCGACTGCCCCCTACTGGTGAACTTCAACAGCAATAAAACGGGACCCTATTTGTAGGAACAGATACAAACGCCCACATCACACAGTATGAAGATAAAATCCATGTTTCTTTATTGGTACATCCAAAAAGACAGGTAAAGGGTAGGGTGTTTTTAGTGTTTTAATGTTTTTTGTTTTTTTTAGTGTTTTAATAGAAATTTAAAAAAAAGAGGTAATCACTTACCTCTCCACAAGATAAAGACATTAGTTCAACTGGAAAAATGTTCATTCAAAAAGCAATCTGACAACGCATTTCATGAGTCATGGCCTACTCCCTCAGGTCAATACAAAATGCCTTGAGAGGATAGAGTGTAGGCGCCTCTTTAGTAGCCCCCTATGCTATCCAGGCATTTCGTATTGACCTGGGGAAGCGGGTCATGACCCGCGATACGCGTTGTCAGATTGCTTTTTGAATAAACATTTTTCCAGTTGAACTGGTGTCTACATCTTCTGGAGAGGTAAGCGATTACCTCTAATTTTAAAACACTAAAATAGAACACACATTGTGTGCCTCCATCTTACCCATTACTTGTCCTTTGGATGTAGCAATAAAGAAAAGTGGATTGTATCTTGATACTGTGTGCTTTTCTACCTGTTCTTGTGTTGCTGCCCCGTGGAGGTATTGCCTTGCACCCCTCTTATGTGAGGGGGGTTGCAGTTATGCCGTCACTTTATGACCTATTTGTAAAGTAGATATTTTCTGCACTGTCTGGCAAGACAATCCATACAATCTTCTATGTAAAGAGAACCTTACTAAATACCAATTAAGTAAACTTTAGTTTAATTTGCGAAAGGTTTGAAATCGTTAGGAATTGAGATTGACTATACAAACACAGACACACCCTTTTCGCTCGAAGGTTGTACGCTTGTTCCTTTAATTAACTAGTTTTGATGCAAATCAGCACACATACTCTGCTGCATCACCATTGTAATCTGATGTACACTTGCTTTCCATTCATAAACACAGCTCACTTAGCTAAAGAGACTATAAAGTCAAAAATCAACATTGGACTGGAAGGTTGATCATTTGCTAAAATTGTATCGTTAATGGGCACTTTAAAATGTACCGGAGACATTTACAACTGCAGCATTTACAGTTACCTGGAGCTTCCTCCAGCCACATGCACACCGTGGGCTCTCTCACCATCCTTTCTGAGCTGCTCCGTTGTCCTGAGGTAAAGTTCGGTAATTTGGCCAGTCATGCTCTGTCACACCCCTACTGACCTCCCGCGGCCAGGAGTGTTTTAGCTTTCAGCAGCCAGGTAGGATGGCGTGGTAGCCCATGGCGTGCATGGGTCTTGAGGACGGCCCAGGCAAGTATAAATGCTGCCGTTGTACATGTTTTCGTTAACAAGGATTGGGCAACATCTGCTCCTTAAGACAACATCGCTTATAACAGGAGTAAAAGGGAACTTGAAGTGAGAGGGACATGGAGGCCAACTTATTAAGTTTCAAATTATCCAAATTGCTTGGTGTCCTGCTAATCATCCGCTTTTGTTAGATTTAAGGTGGCCACTAATGATACAACTTGCAGAACGATCGTTTACAAATTATTCTCCTAACCAATCCAATCAGATTAATACATTTGATCCTTTTTGTTCATTAGTGGTCCCAAACAATAATTTTGGATTCGTTCGTAAACAATTGTTCAGAAAATTGTGTGTATGTAAAGAGGTGTTGTGGCAACATTTAGCCATAGACCCTGAACAAGCATGCAGATAAGGTGCGCTGACTGAAGTCACACTGGATTAGCTGCATGCTTGCTCCAGGTGTGTGATTCAGACGCTACTGCAGCCAGAGAGATCAGTAGGACAGCCAGGCAACTGGTATGGTTTAAAAGGAAATAAATATGGCAGCCTCCCTATGCCTCATGCTGCTGCCGTCTTGAAAGGCCATACACCGCACCACATTTCTAAAGGACTAAATGCAAATACAGTAAATTTATGCAAAGATGTACTTTAAAAAAAAAAAAATCACTTTCTCTTTAAAAACAACAGACTCACTTCCAACAAACACAACGCTTCCGGCGATGACATCCATGTCCGGGGAATAGCAGACCACGTTATCGCCGCTGGTCCCGGAAGAGAGGTTCATGTGAAACAGCTGAATGCCGTAACTGCCGGTCCCCAGATCCACTAACGGGTAATCCGTGATGCCAAACTGTATGGACCCCACGCTGCTGCTATTATTACCCTTCAGCTTACAACAGAACGTCATATTGGCGCCAACAGGGACCACCTTATCGGTCGGATACACCGCGTCTTCTTCAGAGCCATCTACACCAGCAGAACACAAACATAATTAAAGTCAACCTGTAAATTAGAAAAATTTAAAAAAATAGATACTTGCCTCGGGAAGGGGAAGCCTCTGGATCATAATCTTCCTCCGACAGAAAGATCCAGCGCTGGAACTCCGAACACAAAGCGACAATAATATCTGCGTTTGCCTGACCATGCAGACGCACTAGTGGGTTCCTGCTCTGACTCTGGTGGAAATAGCCAAGCCTAATCGCATCTGCTCTACTGCTTAGGCTGCTTACGCAGTAGAATAAACATACATATATCCAGGCACATCGCCTCTAGTTAGGACATTAAATAAATTATTAGGGAAAGGGAGGTGCTGAAGGGGGTGTGGCTAGAAACAGCAAAAATCAATTAACCCTTCGCACACTCACATGCAAATGTTCAAACAAATGCATTCACAGATTTACTCATCCAGGCACAACTGTTATCCCTACAGCTAAATTAAAAGCCAGGGTTTTAGTTCACAGAAGAATGCATTCTTATGCTTAGTCACCTATACTGCGCAGAAGTACCCATGTAAACATAGGTGTCCTAACTCTGGCCCTGTAACATGCATAGTGCAGTGCTTGCGCAGTAGAGCAGACCCGATCGGATTCAGCTACTTCCAACGAAGACCGAGGGAAAGCCGCTACTAAGCCTGCGCAGGAGCAGCGACAATCAGATTTTCAGGGAAGCCAGCGCTGGATCCCCTCTGCAGAGAAGGAAGGAGGAAGCCTCTTAGGATCCAGAGGCTCATCCTTCCAAGGAAAGTACCCCTAGGGGCACTTTTTCCCTTCAGGTACACGTTAAATAAATTTCCAAAATGTTATAGCCAAAGAAGGAAAAAAAAAGGTATTTTCAACAAGAGGAAAATGTTTCATGATCAAGAATGATGTAGATCATTCTTACGGAAATTATCGCAAACAGCCAGTCACAAACTTAGAGTTTGCTCGCTCAAGAACTCGCTGTACTTGAGTGCAGTCAGCAGAAATGATCACATGATCGCAACCAGCCAATCTCAAACTTACAATCACTCACTTGGAAATTGGCAGCACCTGAGGGCAGTCTACCGAAATTATCACATGATCACTAACAGCCAGTCACAAACTTAGAAATTGTTAACTCAGGAACTTGCTGTGCTTGAGTGCAGTCAGCAAAAATAATCACATGACTGCAAACAGACAGTCACAAACTTACAAATAGATCACTTGGGGATTCTCTGTAGCTGGGTGGAGTCAACAGAAATGATCACATGATCGCAAACAGCCAGTCACAAACATACAAATCGATCACTTGGAGATTCTCTGTAGCTGGGTGGAGTCAACAGAAATGATCACATGATCACAAACAGCCAGTCACAAAATTACAAATCACTCGCCCGATCAATTCAGTTGGGCTTCTCTATGAAATCACTTCCAGGAAAAAATGACATAAAATAAAGTGATTATCCCTAAAAAGCATCCAGTGTATGTAGTGGATGTCCTCTCTATTATTGTCATTTACAGGTTTACCTGCTATAGTGCTGATGGCGCTCCATTCACTGGGCCTGATCTCTCCATAGTAGGTGTCGTCATTGATGAAGCATCGGATCTTTACAGAGTGCGACGTGCAAGTCAATGGAAAGTCTGCGCTCCAATTCCAGCGGAATGTGGTCTGCCTGAGATCCCAGTGTACTGTGAAGGTTTCCTACAGGCAGAGAACAGAATGCCTCTGAGTTATCCTGGCTACTCTAACAGGCAGTCATGTGACATCAGCAAAGACCATCACCATAGCAAATATTCAGTTAAACAGTAAAATATGGGCAAAATACGCAGATCTATGACAAATGTAATATAAAACACATAAATGCACGCTAGAGGCTAGATTTCAAAGAATGATGCAAAACAGGGTAATTTAAAAAAAAAAAAAAAAACCATTTTAACTGCCCAGCTCATTCCTGGCTAGGTAGAAAGAGGACCTGTCACCTGTCACAAATCTACAAAGTTAAAGCACAAATAAACGGACGACAGCATCACAACATGTGAATGTTAAAACATTATCTCCTTACAAATAGCATCCTTCAAGGGGCAGGGTATACAAGAAAACAAATGAATAGTCATAATTAGAAGGTGATGTCATGAAGGGATCAGAGCAAGTGTGGCCAATAAACCAACCGCTTCAGAGTATCCCAGCGTAGCAGAACAACATTGACCCACTACAGCACTGGGTCATGTCTCTTCCCTTTCATAGGATGAGCAGGCCACCCTGTCCTCCCTTCTCCATTCCAACGTTGTAGGTGTTATAGTTACACTCTGTTAAAGTGAATGGGAACCGCATTTAAAAAAAATGAGATCAGATACTTACCCAAGGAGAGGGAAGGCTCTGGGTCCTATAGAGCCTTTCGGCTCCTCTCCTGGTCCTGTCGTTCCGGTGCTGGCTCGCTCGGTAGCAGCATTAACTAAATTAGTCAAATATTGCTTTACCCGGCCGAAGGAGGCTTCAGAAGTCTTCAGGGAGCCCAAGTTCTTCTGAAGAAGCACGGCTCTGTACTGCGCCTGCGCAAGCACGGTCTCTTGCATGCTCACGCCTGTGCAGTATGGAGCCGCACGTCCTCGGGAGGACACGGCTCTCGAAGACTTCCAAATACCCTTTCGGCGGGGGATTGAAACGGGGGGGGGGGGGGGCAGCGCAGGATAGAGGGCACCGAGAGAGGGGACGGAAAAATCTATACAACCCAGAGCCTTCCCTCTCCTTAGGTAAGTATTTGCTTCATTTTTTTAAAATGCGGTTCCCATTCACTTTAAGACACATGATGTACAGTACCTCCAAATGAATATTACATATTTACCTCGTCATCAGTTCCTCTCTGAAGCTCACCATTTTCTTCAAACAATTCCTCCCAGTTCCGATTAAGTCTAGTTGTACTTGTTTCTCCGCAAACTGGAAGCCTTAGGCCCCATTTACACTTAATCAGTTGGTATGCAGTTTTTTTCTTCTCCATAACAGTGCATTATGAAAAATCTTTCAGTTAAAAACGCGTGTAGTGCAAACTGAGCCATTGGAAAACATGGGCATTACTTTGAAAATCAGTTGTACTTTCAGTTATAACTGAGAGCAACTGATTAAGTGTAAATGGGGCCTTAGGACCCTTTTCCACTTTATGAGCTGCTGAAAGGACAACTGATGTGCAAAGTATTATCCATGTTTCCCTATGGCTCAAGTCGGTGATATTACTAGTTAACAGAGCGCTGACTTGGAAGCCATGACGGGTCATCACCATTTTTAAAATGGAGCGTGGAGAATTCCATGGATCACAATGAACAAACGGCGCAGGAGAGGAGAAAGATTGCTGAGCAGACTATGCAGGACGCAAGTAACAGGGAAGTTGGTGTGGACCAAAATACTTAGCAAATATCTTCTAATGACCATGAATACAAATGAGGTTTGCAGCACACACCATAAACATAACGTACGTTTCTGACAAGATGCAGGTTTTCTCCCCGTAACACATGGATCTCCCACGTCACAGACGTATCGGAAACAACGCTGGAGGAATCCACTGTCCATTCCACATACAGGATGTCAGACTGATCATCGCCAACCAAGGAGAGGATCTGCGGTGTGTGTGGGACGTAAGCTGCAGGGCAGAGATGCAAACACTTAGCATAGAGGAAATACAGGGAGTCCATAATGTGTGCACTGACATCACTCTCACAGAGTCATACAGTACCGTCCATCAACTACCAGCACCTTGCAGTGCCGCCCATCCATCATCCTGCTAATGAAATTACACGCAGGAAGATGACACTAATGATAACACGCATTACAGGAAACATGCAAGAGGCAGATAAACCAGCAGAAACCCCTAAAAGCCTTTTAACGCTCAATTTCAGCTTCTACTGTTTTAATGCATGTGATAATACATTGACATTAATTAGCAATCCATAATGTTTCCTGTATTACAATTCTGTACAGCTTCTTTCCGCAATACATTTGCATCCATCCTAGAGCATCTCTTCCTGCTGAGACTAAGGTGCAACTCTACTGGATAGAAAGCTGTCCAGACTCCTCCCCCAGGAGGTACCAACAAGTCTCTCCCTGAGAGCACATCACAAGTGTAGGTAATGGCAATGCACTCCCTATGGTGTAGCCTAATGTGTCAGTGCTTGGACCATAGACCTCCTATAAGTCAGTACTATCATTAAAGAGAATCTGTACTCTAAAATTCTTACAATAAAAAGCATACCATTCTCTTCATTATGTTCTCCTGGGCCCCTCTGTGCTGTTTCTGCCACTCCCTGCTGCAATCCTGGCTTGTAATTAACAATTTTAGGCAGTGTTTACAAACAGCTTACTGTGTGACTCGTGCAGAGCTTGGAGAGGGTGTGTAAAGCTTCTGCCAATGACAAGCAGTGTTGCACATTCTGCACATTCCACACATTCCAGCCTCAGCCCAACAGACAGGACAGAGGAAAGGAGATAATATTTATTACAGAGACAGTGCAACTAGAAAATGCTGCAGTAAGATAGACCATATTAGAACAGGCATAGGAACTTATAGGATAGAAGAAATAAGGCTCACAATTTTGTTACAGAGTCTCTATAAGTAAAGGGGGTAGGCACTCCAAAAGTAGTGCTTACTCCTTTACTTATTGATCCCTGTGAGCACAGGTAACATGAGCTCACCCACATTCTCCCTCCATGGAGAGATGAACTATTTGCAGCTCATATGTATCTGCTAAGCTGCAGTGCTGACCACAAAGAGGTAACATGTAAACAGCAGAGGGAGGAGCCTGTGATGTCTGCTGGGAACCTCACCTCTCTGCTACCTATCCATGGGTGATATACCGGGTGTGGCCTGTGTGCAGGGGGGAGGATGCAGGTAACGTGTTGGAGTTTGGAGAATCTTATAGAAGGTTCAGATGCTTGTCAGTTTTCCAGTTTGCTTCCTGTACAGCTTCTGAAGCTGCTTACTGTGGTCACATGGCTGTGAGTCTAGTAATCTAGCGGGCAGTTCCTGCACGGACGCGAGAGGACACAGGCCAGATCAAGAACAGGTAGATATACATTCTGTAGTATGCTCCAACTCGCAGTCTCCACATGTTGGAACGCTGCATATGTGGGTGGAAGGGGGGGGGGGGGGGGGGGCACTGACTTCACTTCAGCACATGGAGGGTTGGTGTATGCTCAAGAACGCTTATCTGTGCGTATATACAGTAAAATAAATTTACAAGCAATCTCCTTGACCATCTAGGTTAGTGACAACTACAGCATGTTTTCATCATGGGATGGAAAGACAATGAAAGGAACTTACGGACATCTCCCATGTACTTCTCAAAGCTGATCTGCGGTCTCTGTGGGATGTTCTTTGCTTGGACCTTCACAGTCACCGGAGCGTACATGTGAAACTCAACTTGCAGGCTGTTACCGCGAGTCTCATAACAACTTTCTGGTTGCAAAGACCTGCATGGAAATCAGGACATTGGTTTAGAATGTAAAGCGCTGTGAGGTCTTCTGCGCACGCTGCATGTCTATGTTACTTGTAGGTCTACAGATGATCAATGGGCTACTGCTATCTTATGTTTATGTGTTCTGAAGCAGAGCAGATTCCAGATTGAAAGCCTGTATGACCAGATGCGATCCTCAGACATGCAAACTATCCTCATATTTACCAATCTGTATCATGCGCTGACAGCTGCTACAAAGTACATGCCCTGCTTTATATTACATTGTTTATTCAGGTTTGGTTAAATAGAACCAGTCACAAATAAGTGCTCAAAATCGCACAAGCTCTAAAGTTAAACTTAGAAGGAACTTTTACCAGCCTGGTGAAGGTATTAGTTCTGGTGTTGTGTTGCAGTTTTTCCTATCTTCTACAGGCACCCCAACGTGAACAGACACGACTCCCCCAAACCTGAACAGAGGCTACAGGGGGCACAGGCTCCCCAAACCTGAACAGAGGCTACAGAGGGGCAAAGGCTCCCCAAACCTGAACAGAGGCTACAGAGGGCACAGGCTCCCCAAACCTGAACAGAGGCTACAGGGGGCACAGGCTCCTCAAACCTGAACAGAGGCTACAGAGGGCACAGGCTCCCCAAACCTGAACAGAGGCTACAGAGGGGCACAGGCTCCTCAAACCTGAATAGAGGCTACAGGGGGCACAGGCTCCTCAAACTTGAACAGAGGCTACAGAGGGCACAGGCTCCAAAACCTGAACAGAGGCTACAGGGGGCACAGGCTCCCCAAACCTGAACAGAGGCTACAGAGGGGCACAGGCTCCTCAAACCTGAACAGAGGCTACAGAGGGGCACAGGCTCCTCAAACCTGAACAGAGGCTACATAGGGGCACAGGCTCCTCAAACCTGAACAGAGGCTACATGGGGCACAGGCTACCCAAACCTGAACAGAGGCTACAGAGGGGCACAGGCTACCCAAACCTGAACAGAGGCTACAGAGGGGCACAGGCTGTCCAAACCTGAACAGAGGCTACAGAGGGGCACAGGCTCCCCAAACCTGAACAGAGGCTACAGAGGGGCACAGGCTGTCCAAACCTGAACAGAGGCTACAGGGGGCACAGGCTCCCCAACCCTGAACAGAGGCTACAGAGGGACACAGGCTCCCCAACCTGGACAGACAACAGGAGGCAAAGGTATCCCAAACCTTAACAAAGGCTACAGGCTCCCCAAACCTGAACAGAGGCTACAGGGGGCACAGGCTCCCCAAACCTGAACAGAGGCTACATAGGGCACAGGCTCCCCAAACCTGAACAAAGGCTACAGAGGGCACAGGCTCCCCAACCTGGACAGACAACAGGAGGCAAAGGTATCTCAAACCTTAACAAAGGCTACAGGCTCCCCAAACCTGAACAGAGGCTACAGAGGGGCAAAGGCTCCTCAAACCTGAACAGAGGCTACAGAGGGCACAGGCTCCCCAACCTGGACAGACAACAGGAGGCAAAGGTATCCCAAACCTTAACAAAGGCTACAGGCTCCCCAAACCTGAACAGAGGCTACAGAGGGGCACAGGCTGTCCAAACCTGAACAGAGGCTACAGGGGGCACAGGCTCCCCAAACCTGAACAGAGGCTACAGGGGGCACAGGCTCCCCAAACCTGAACAGAGGCTACAGAGGGGGCACAGGCTGTCCAAACCTGAACAGAGGCTACAGAGGGACACAGGCTCCCCAACCCTGAACAGAGGCTAAAGGGGGCACAGGCTCCCCAAACCTGAACAAAGGCTACAGAGGGCACAGGCTCCCCAAACCTGAACAAAGGCTACAGAGGGCACAGGCTCCCCAACCTGAGCAGGTGAAGGCTTGTCTGAGGAACCTCAGTTCCTGCTGAAACACACAACTGCTAATCCCGGCATCTGGTGGTTTGGGATGAGGCTGAATGGGGGATCTTTAATATGAATGTGCAGCTGACAAATTGTGCAGGTGCAGTTGTGTCCACATAGGGCAGAATCTCAAAAGAACGTATCCAATACCTTGTGGAATGCATGCCATGAAGAATGTAAGAGAGGTCTTACCTGGCCTCAATATAGAGTCCTGAAGAAGTGCTCCAGTGACCGTATACAGGATAGCAGTGATGTAGCTTAGGAGCTGTGGGCTCCGATGCAAGTTTTACATTGGGGTCCCCCAAGCACTCTATACATAACAATTGATACGGCGCACCAAATCCTGCCAATAGCAACTACAGTGTCAGAGGTGCAAGAAGGGGATGGGGAACAGCTTGTTAATGATTGCCACTATTCAAAGTATCTATAGAAGTGATTATTATGAGCACAGGACCAATAAAGAGCTAATATTGCAGTTGAGGGAGGACCCTTCGGGGTCCCTCTGGCCCAAGGGCCCCGATGACGTCGCAACCTCTGCAACCCCTATTGCTACGCCCCTGCAGGATAGTAATCAGCCTGCCAGCACTATTGAAATGTACTAAGTATGCTAGTCATGTGCAAGACTCACCTGGAGCAGATCTCATAACGTATGGCGGATCCAGCAAAGCCTGGCGTTTCCCAGCGACAGGACAGATTTGCAAAATCATGGGTCACACATGTCAGGTTCTGGTAGAATTCTGGAGACTCTAAAGAACACAAATCACAGACAGACATCAGTCTCCCTAAACAGAAGGGAGGGAAGAGGTTATTACATACATGTTTCCTGGCTTTTCATTTCAGCAGCAATGAGGGTTTGTAGGAGACAATATGAATACTGCTCGGCAAAAAGTGTATACCTGAAGGATACCTGGATACCTGAAGGACTTGTTGCAACTGCATCACACCCCCCACAATCTTAGATCAAAAGGACGTAACACCTTGGTCACCCCCAGAGTCCACCTCAAAACCTTTGGAGACAGACCCTTTTGCCATGCTGCCCCTACACTTTGGAACTCCCTGCCACACCCAATCAGGACAGCTCCATCCCTGGAAGCATTTAAGTCTAAACTGAAAACCTACCTCTTCAGTCTGGCATTCATGAACACCTGACTATCTCCTCTGTAACACAACCCAGCCTGCAACCCTGTATTAATCTGAGGCACAACTATGCGCTTTGAGTCCTATGGGAGAAAAGCGCTTTACAAATGTTTTTGTATTGTATTATTGTATTGTAAAACTGTATAGGTGAATATCTGAGCAGAGCTCCGTTCTTCCTTATCCCTACTTATCCTATTGTTCCTTTATCTAAGCAATGACGGGATATTTTAAAAGGGTTAAAATCTTGGCCAAGACCATTTGCATGGCACACTACACAGATATCAGCATGATATCTCGCTAAAGCCCTGTACGGCCAATAACGACCGCCTCAGCCAACAATCAGGTGTGGGTACAGCAGCTGATGACACCCAACCCACGAACAATCGGTCTGGTGGATCTACTGAACCCCAGCGACGACGATCTCCTTGCTGATCCCATTGTTTGTGCCTCTCCCCGCCAGCCGCCACAAATCTGCAGCTTATCGTCCCCCTGCCCCCCATAGCTGACACACACAGCTGACACACGTGTGCACCTGGGGCGAGTGATGTCGCCCAGGGGATCAGGTCCTGATCCTCGATGGGCGACATATGTTGGGAATGTGTACACGGCCTAATAAGGGGGGGGGGGGGGGGGGGAACTAGGAAAGCACTAGGTGGTCTCTGTCTCTCTCCCTCCCCCCACCTTCCCCAAGATAACACTGTTCCCCTGTAAAACACTGGCTGCTGGCCACCCTAGGTCCCATGCCCCCCACCCAAGCTGAAAGTGCTCTTCCGAGGCCCTTTCAGAGTACTAGCGGCAGCGGAGTGCACCTTTCTGGAAGGCATGCTACCTCCAGTCTGTGTCCTTCCGCCTCCATCTCCCCAGCTCCTGTTATCATAACATAAGTGCATGCATGCCTCTGAATCACAGAACGGGTGCCATGGAGATGAAGGCGGAGTGCGCTTCACTGTTGCTAGTACTCTACAGTGGCCCCAAGAGAGCACTAGCGGGGCCCGCCACCAGCTGTGAGGTCCTATGCAATAGTCTACCGCCACGCCAGAGCCCCCTTTCAAGCTTGAGCTTCCATCTGATCGATAATTTAAATTTCGGATGGAAATCTATCAAAATTAAGATCCGGTGGGCATGTTGGGGTCTCGCTCTCCAGCAGATTAAGTGTATGGGCACCTTAGTGCCCCCCACCACCAACCCCCATGACAATGACAATAGACTATGGTATGGACTCTCTCAGCACAGTCAGAAATAAGAGAATGGACGCTGCAGAAGATATCAGTGCTAAATAAATACATAACCAAAGTAATGATAAAGAACCATAGGAGGTGCAGCCAAAGTAAACAAATATGTAATCTCACAAATCTGAGTTTATTTCATTATGTATCAGTGAAAGCTTGAAATCCTGGCTGCATGGGACTGTAGACAATACCCCTTAACCACTTGCCGACCAGGGCTGTATTGGCTGATCTGTGCTGCGTGGGCTCTCCAGCCCGCAGCACAGATCAGTATTATGCCAGGGCGATCAGACTTCCCCCCCCCCTTTTTTCCCCACTAGGGGGATGTCCTGCCGGGGGGGGTCTGATCGCCGCCGGCCATCTGCGTTTTTTCGGGGGGGGGGGGGGGGGGGGGGCTCCTCAAAGCCCCCCTCCGCAGCCATTTCCACCCTCTGCCTCCTTACCTCCCTCCCTCCCTCTCTCCGTAATGCGCAGGACAGAGTTCCGTCCTGCGCATTGAAGGATAGGCTTCCGCCTATCAGATGCCGGCGATCCCCGGCCAATCAGAGGCCGGGGATCGCCGATCTGCCTTACGGCGCTGCTGCGCAGCAGCGCCGTATGATGTAAACAGCGGGGATTTCTTCCCCGCGTGTTTACATTTTGCCGGAGAGCCGCAATCGGCGGCTCTCCGGCTGTTCACGGAGACACCCTCCGTGAACTGACATGGAAAGGCCGCTCGATCGAGCGGCCGTTTCCATGGTAACCCGCAGACGACCAGTTTACGCCGATCGGCGTTAGCTGGTCGTCAAGAGGTTAAACATAGCTATAAACTTAACACTAAAATAAAATACCAAGACACTCCAGACTGGCGAAAATTGGCCGTGGCCATCTTTATTAAGGAACGTTATAACTTTAATAATAAAATAAATAAATAATTGACGGTCAATATCAAACTTTATTATCAAACAATTTATAATGATAGATAATAAATAACAGTTGCGTATCTGACTACCACAGCCCAGATACGGTTGATCAGTAAATAAGATCCCAAACGTTCCAATAAAGATTTTGACCACGACGTCTTAAAGAAGGGGGTGGGGGGTGGGAAGAGCTCACCTAGTAGCCACTGAGGTGACAGGCAGCTAGTGCTGTACGGACCTTACTTATATATACCTAACTCAGCCCTGATTGGTCGCTGAACTCTGCCCTAAGCACTAGTAACACCTGCAAAAATAAACCTGCCTGACAGCCGACCAATCAGGGGTGACCAACCTGTGTGACACATTTACCACACACACACACTCTCTGCACCAAAGCTCAGCCAATCAGCTCTGACTTTACCTCATAGTGAGGGAAATATGAATCACCCTCATGACAGGCTGTATTGAACCTATTTAGGCTTGTCACAGACCCATGCAGGGCCTAATTTATGGCTTAGGCCCTTTGTATTTCACTTCAAGACAGATCCATCTCATTTGGGTTGGATTGTTATTTAGACACTCAAATGCTGCTTAAATCTTGAAATTGTATTTATGAAGCTCAGTTCCAGCAGATTTCTGGAGAAACCATGGGGAACATCTTGTTTCAAGTAGTCAGAAAACACAGACAAAGGCCGGAGTTCAGTACAATCTCAGTGAAAGACTTTTCGATGTTGTGGTTTGGGAAGGATGTGTGTATTTTCTCAGCTGCTGTCTGTATACACAAAACATTCTGCACTACATTAATAAACTATAGAGCCATGTGAAAACAGGCCAAGCATGGTCCTCATTAGCAAGTAACGAGACACTAGAGGAAACATCCACACACTACAACATGGGGGTAAAATGTTCCAGGGAAACCAGTGTAAAAATAAAGCTGCATTGATGGGGATGTTTTATATGGGGATATAAGTGGCTGGCTGTGGTTCATGGACAATCGGATGAGCGACATTTATGACTTTTCATGCTTGAAGCACAAGCCACAAGAATGTTCATATAGCTTGTATCCTCCGACACCTCCACAATGACGGCTTCATAATGGAACTGCCAGGTGAAGGCAATACATCAATGGTACACAAGAGACTACACAGGCACACAGAAAACACAATTTTAACCTTGTTGGAGGAGATCAAGAATGATAGGGAGAGGGCAACAAAGGAAAGAGGGGAGAGTGGCAAGGAAAGGAAGGGGCAACAAATGAGAGAGGGGAGAGAATGGCAAGAAGAGGAAGGGGCAACAAAGGAGAGAGAGGAGAGTGGCAAAAAAAGGAGAAAGAGGAGAGTGGCAAGGGGAGGAAGGTGCAACAAAGGAGGGAGGGGAAAGAGGCAATGAGAGGGAGGGGCAACAAAGGAGGGTGTAGCAAGGAGAGTGAGGGGTAACACAGGAGAGAGAGGAGAGTGGCTTTAGAGGAAGGGGCAACAATGGAGAGAGAGGAGAGTGTGGCAAGGAGAGGAATGGGCAACAAAGGATAGATAGGAACGTGTGGCAAGGAGAGGGAGTGGCAACAAAGGAGAGAGAGTGCCAACAAAGGAGAGTGTGGCGAGGAGAGAGAGGGGCAACAAAGGAGAGAGGAGAGGCTAGGGGCAATTAAGGGGAGAGAGAGAGAGAGAGAGAGAGAGAGAGAGAGAGAGAGAGAGAGAGAGAGAGAAGAGTGGCAAGGAGAGAGAGGGGCAACAAAAGAGCGAGGGTGGGAAGAGTGCTAAGGAAAAGGAGGGGTTAGAAAGGAGAAAAATGAGTGAAAAAGGACAGATAAAAGCAGGAAAGGAAAAAGGGGCAAAAAAAGTAAAAATAAATGGGGGGGGGGGGGGGGGGGCGAGGAGAAAGGGGAGAGAGAGAGAGACACACACACACACACACACACACACACACGATGAGAAAGGCAGACAGTGAAAATGAAAGGACCAGCAGTCTCATGAGTTTCTTTCCATTTGCACTGTGCCTCTATACTGGAGTTTACAGGTTTTCAATCTGCTTTCATGGTCGATTGCACATTTACAGGGGTCATATAGTTTACTGGACCCTGGCTGAGGTCCCACTTCTGGCTGCCACAAATTAATAACCATACAGGCTGCAGTCCTCTGCAAACACTGGCCTGCCTTCCCATCACTGCTTTCCTGATTACATGTCCATCAGGCTGCATTACAAGAGAACAAGCTTTCACAGCATTTCCTACTATTCTTTCTAGTTGTTGCAAAGCCGTCATTTAATGTTGGAAGCTGAACATTCCTACACAATCTTCTCATGAGGTCTAGTCTAGCAATTCATCCCATAATGCACTGCAACACTGCCATATATGTAACTCTCAGTAAAATCACACATCACGTGAATGAAGGACATGTGGAAAATAAGGAATTGCAAGTGTGGAAATATGTCAGAGTCTTGTGACTAGACCGGATGGCCCATGAAATGCAACACATTTTTGTGGAAACACCCCCACCACATGTGTTTTTACAAAAATTATTTTTCCCACAAATTTGGATTCAGACGAAAATGTAAATTTCAATGTGAAAATGACTGGCGACAAATTAAACCACTTCTATTCCCTTAAAAACCAAAGCAATTTTTCTCATTTCATGCTCCTCCCATTCATTCTTCAATAACTTTATCAATACCTATCACACCTAAATGATCTAGATCTTGTTTTTTTTGCGGGACAAACTAGGCTTTCTTAAGTTGGGACTTGTTTGCTAACAATTATTTTATTTCTTATGTATTTTAAAGGGAATAAGGAAAAAAAAAAAAAAAGAGAAAAAGTCATTATTTCTCAGTGTTCGGCTATTATAGTTTGAAAATAAAAAAAAAGTGCTACTGTAGATAAATCCCACATATTTTATTTGCCCTGGTTATTACAACATTTAAAGAGAGCCTGAGGTAGGCTCATAAAATTATTATTTTACGGATCAGATTGCCGCCATCCCCGCCACTCCTGTGGGCCGCACTCTGGGTCACGGCGCTGGAAAGAGATTAATTCTCTCTCCCAGCGTGCAGGGAAGTGGGGGAGCAGCAGGAGGCGCAGCTAGGGATAGTGAGCTCTAGAAACCCTGCAGGAACGCCCCTGGTGGGAGTTTTGAACAGGGAATCCCTCTCCCACATGTTTACCATTCAGATAGCGACAACTATTGTCACCAATATCGGGGGGGGGGGGGGGGGCATAGAGCAGCGGTTGGGGGACACAGAGGCATGTCAGGAGGCAGAAAACATCTGTGTCCCATCTGCACATCTGCACCCCCCCCCCCCCCCCAACCACCTCAGGTTCTCTTTAAATTATATCCATAGATTGCTGTAAATTGCTATCTAACCCTGCCCTCCCAGTAATACGTAGCATAGGCTGTTTAGTAATGCAGAATTTTCCACCCAGAGCATTCTGGGAGACCGGTATTATTTTCTCTGGTTTCGGAAATTTTAGTACACAAAGATTACGCAGAGCTGCACCTGACAGGACTAAAAAGCTGTCACCACCTGTGATAAATTTCAGAATAAAAATCAGGGTTTACAACGGCAAACACTAAATAATTTATGAATGAATAATGTAAAAAAAAAAAAAAAAATTCACTACAGTTCCTCTTTAATATCACTCTGCTCTGTCCCCCTCATGGGCACAGCATTCTTTTTGAATACGGTATGAATATGGTATGAATATGGTTTGAATATGGTGGTAAAAGTCCAGGTGGGTAAGAAAGTACAAGGACTCACCAGTGGCCTGGCTGCGGACATGGCTCAGCAGAGTGTAGACAACAGCAAGCAGACTGCTGAGGCACAGCTTATTCCACATTCTCTGCTGCTCGACTCCCACCGGATCCTTCACGGCTTATTTGAGCAGCTGCATGTCTCAACGACAGGTACAAGCCTGCAAGACAATATAAAGAAGTCATTAGATCAACTGGAACTTTACTCCAGAACGGCAAGATCAGACCGCTCCAGCCAAACTCTTCCTAGCTCTGGATACCCCTTATCCACCTTGGTCACACAAATACAATTTTTTTTCTGATTTAAGAATTACGATTTGATGCAACTTTTAAAAATCTCACCAATGGATCTCATGAAAAAAAAATAAATAAAAAGTATGGAAAAAAAAAATGCTTGGGTCAAGAAATTTACCAACTATCATATATCATTTTCAGCTTTAAAGCAAACATGAAGTGAAAATATTATGAGATAGTACTAGTATATAAATAGCGCCTAAAGACACTTTGCTGGAGTTCCATAGTCTTAAGGTGCCCATACACTAACGTGATTTCCCGCCAATAGGCAGCAGAATCGATCACTGATCAAATGTGCTGTGAAATCGATAACGCAAATGCGGACCAACGGACCGATTTCCATCCAAAATTGATCGATTCTGTCGATCTGCCCAGACGGAAAATTTTGCTCGATCCCTGGCGGGCCGAGAACACGTCGTTAGTAGCATTCGATATGGCGACGACCAACGCAGCAATACATCACCTGTCCAGCCGGCGCTAGTCACCGGGTCCTTGCAGTCTCTCACTTCTTCCAGCATCTTCTCTTCACTTCCAGTCAGTGTCCCGTCCTGTGAGAAAGCAAAGTTCAAACAGTGGAGAGCTTGTGACAGGACGGGACACTGACAGGAAGTGAAGCAAAGATGGAGGCGTACGCTGGAAGAAATGAGACGGTGGGGACCCGGGGGACTCGCGCCGGCGGACGGGTAATGTATTGCGGCTGGCCGGGGGAGCACAGGGGGCCAAGGCAGGCGGCAGATCCATGCTGAAATCGATTCAAAATCTGTTTGCAGTGTATGGACAGCCATTAGATCCCTCTCTGATCGAATTTGAGCATGAAATCCATTTACACCCTGTGGAACTGCAGCTGTCTCTGTTGGCCGATCTGGTGGCAATCGACCAGCGTATGGCAGCCTTTACATGGTACCTGAAGTGACATGATGAGATTACCACAGGTGCATATAGTACCAGCCCTGCTAATAAATAGCCTGAAGTCCTTTGCTTTCCTGTACAGCAAGTGTAAAGGTGGCCACACACCATACAATTTATTTTGATTCGAGCATTCTGATCAAATTTTTTTGATTGATTGGAAGGTTCGATCAGAATCTTCGAGGTACCACACATGTATTTTCGAGATTGCCACAATGTCAGGATAAAAGATTGTAACCTCAGAAAAATTACTTGGTTAGAAAAATCAAGAGGAAAAAAAAAAAGGAATACAAGTTTGGTATGTACTGAATAGTTACATACAATGTTTTTCTGGTTGCATACAATTTCACAATCCATCACACACCATACAATTCTTGATAAAATTGGTCTGATTTTTCCAAAATGTCCAATCTCCAAAGATTGAAAAGGACAATCGTATTTAGCAAATCGATGTAAAATTGGATCTTTTAATTGTAAGGTGTGGGTGCCTTTAGCGGCTATTCCCACTAAAGCGGTAAATGGACTTTTTTGTCCGTTTTCCAATCATTGCTATGCAAAGAGAGAACAGCTGTCACCGTTCACACTTGTCACGCTACTACGGATCCTCGGGATCCAATGCAGTAAGCGGGCCACACTTCTGTGCAGTGTACGATAATCCCAGGCCAGACGGATGCGTTCCGGCATATAGAATATGGGGGAGCGCATCTGCCCCGGGCTCCAGCAAAATCACTGCGGAAGATTGGCGGGGACATTATACTGTCCGCTTCCGCGTTGCAAGTGAGAATGTGGCCTTAAAAACTAGTTCTGTTGACTATGCAAATAGGCAGTCTAACAGGAAGTTGGATTTGTCCCAATGTGCAATTTGAAGGGTCAAAATTAGAATGCTCAAAACACTCTTATCTGGCTGAGGAAATGATGCTGATAAGGTTTCAGTTCTGAAAAGTTCAAAGGGTCATCACTTATTTAGTTTGCAGCCCAACAAAGATTTTTCATCAGACTGTCAAGGCTGCTGTTCAGAATTCTGTCTTAAAAATTCAGATAAACTGAAAATAAAAATAAGAGTTTAAGTTCTATGAAATGACGGTCGTATTTACGAGTAGTACTACACATACAATTAAATATCTCATAAGTTTATTTCCACTTCAGGTTTGTTTTAAAAATGTTGAAAAGCCATGGTTTGTGTTTTGAACAAGATTTAAGGTTATGCTGACATGCCTGCTGTTGATTCAGCTTTCAAACAGATAAATCATGGCCTACTGAACATTTAATCTCTGTTAGGAGCGCTTGCTCAGCCATGCAGAAATTTTATGACCTCTAATTAGTTTTCTGAAGAGTTGCTTCAACTGCACAGATAAAGCATCAGGGTCATTAACCCCGGCAATAAAAAAAAAAATACAATACAAGGCAAGTATTAAGAGGGGTTCTGTCGAGGGTATTAAAAAGAAAAAATGGCCACTTACCTGGGGCTTCTATCGGCCGCATGCAGCTGTCATGTCCCACGCCATCCTCCTACGATCCTCCGTTCCCAGCCACCGTTCCCAGCCTTCTAAAACAACTGCGGCTGCTTGGCCGTGGCTGCGCATGCTTGCTCCCGCTCGCGTCTCCGGGAGCTTACTGCGCAGTACAAGGTTTTCTCGTACAGTAAGCTCCCAGATCTGCAAGCGGGAGCGAGCAGTATTCGTCTAGTTAGACGAAGAATTAGCCCGGGACCGGCGGTGAGGGAACAGAGAATCGTAAAAGGATGGCGCAGGACATCACAACTGCAGGGGGACGATTAAAGCCCCCAGGTAAGCAGCAGTTTTTTGCTTTTAATACCCTCCACAGTACCCCTTTAATCATTTATGCCAGTTAGAGCACACTAAAGCACACCTGAACAGTCACTAAAACTGGACTTTTACATACATGAGGCTTCTGCCAGACCCCCTGTTATTGTCATTCGGGTCCCCTCCATTGTGCTGTTGCCCTCCTCAGAAAAACCTCTGACCAGGCTGCATTGTGTCTTCCCTGCATGAGTTGTCACAATTAACGCACCTCCATCAATCGCTCTTCCATTGCTTTCAGCGTTCTGCGTAAGTGTGGTTCACAGAAAAATCTACCCTGCATGCGTATAAGCTGCAATACAGCCTGATTGGAGGTTTTGTTGAGGGGGGTCAGAAGCACAAAGGAGAGGAACCAAAAGACACAGACAGGCCTCGAGGACTATGGGGGCTGAAAGAAGACTGAGGTAGGTAAAGGTCCATTTTTTCATGACATTTCAGGTGTGCTTTAACCACTTCCCGACCACAGGTTTTCTCCCACTTAAAAACCACAGCAATTTTCACATCACGCACCACCCATTCATTTGACAATAACTTTATCACAATTTATCACGCCAAAACTATATATCTTTTTTTCGCCACAAATTAAGTTTTCTTTGGGTGGTACTTTATGCTAGAATTATTTTATTTTTGTATGTATTTTAAGGAGAATAAAAAGAATTTTTTTTTTGTAAGACATCTCTCAGGTTTCAGCCATTATAGTTTTAAAATAAAATGTGCTACTGTATGTAAAACCCACATTTCATTTGCCATTTGTCCCAGTTATAACAATTACGGTAAATGACGTTCCTAGTACTATAGTACTAGTATGGCTATAATATTTTATTTGGAAGTGAAAATTAAAAAAAAAAAAAATCCCTAGGTTAACTATTTGTTTTTTTCTTTTTTTTGTTTTTCAATGATGTCACTTTACTTTTTGAACACTAGATGTCCCCAGACTTTTTTCCTGTGTACTGTACTGTAACAAGTACACAGGAAGTGCTGTGTATGTGTTTATACTTTCACTTTGTGAATGAAAATTGGCATCTCACTGATGCCAGCTTTCATTTACTACTGGCCCTTTAATCGGCTTTGGGAACACTTGTTCCCATTAACTGACTAGAGGGATGGCGACGAGAACGCGCACAAGGGCGTGCTTGATTGTGAGCGGTGATGATCACCATTAGATGCACATATCTACCGTCCGATCCGCAAGTGAGGTTTACAGGGGCATAGAGATGAGTCGCAGAAATCTGCAAGTGTTTCAAATATGAATGTCCAAAACAAGGCAACAAGATCCCAAAGTTAGCATTTAAATTATTTTTCTCAACAACCCCGTAAAAAAACAACATTCCCTGCTTTTGACTAAGGGTGTGATGGAAAGCTATAGGCTATTCCCATACTTATACAGCTGTACATTTATTAATAGCATTCTACACACACAGACAGCTAGCTTCAAATCACAATGTAGCAGCCAGGCCTGGGTCCAAAAGAGCGACTTTCAGTGGATTTGCTGGCTTCCTCTATTCATGCTGCAGAAGTCACACAGCAGAAAGAAACAGATTCCCTTGCAAGCGCAACCACCATGGAGCAGGTTATTCCATTCTGCAATCACTATCTGGAAAGGATCCAGCTCTGAGTCACAAACAACGGCCGTAAAGAACCTCATGCCAGAGGGCAGTTAAACTGTCACAGCTGATTGCCAATAAAGCTTTACTGACAGGCTGTCTGCAGTGATATAGGAGGCACACGGGGCACACAGGAAACGGCTTTGTGTAAAAGTGGCCCTATTAACATTCACGCACCTGCAGCATGAGACATTTCTAAAACACTTTGTCTTGTTTACACCGTACAGTAGCTAGCTTCCCCCTCATAGGACATCAACCATTTTACTGACTTTAATAAGTTTATTAGGTACTTGCGTATTATACAGTCTGAAGAGTTTGGCAGTTCCTTGTTTAAGTTCTGTTTGCTCCACTACCAAAATGTAACCCTTTTTGAAAAGGGGAAAGTCCTGGCTTTCCATTACCCCAGGTCCCGTGTCAGTGTAATGCTCCGCTGCCAAGTTAATGGGTTGTGAAGGAGGGGTGTCCCCTGCATCTTGAGAGGTGAAGAGGGTGTATAGCTGGGATGAGCCTTTGTCTTAATAGTCTCCAGCCCCGGCCAGAGCGGTCAGGAGGGTGTATAGCTTGTCTGCTCCTTCGTCTTCTGTAATGAGACCGCCGCGACAGAAGACGACCGCCCGGAGGTGCTGCTGATCATCAATGTCAGGTTTGTCCGGTACTTCTGCAATCACGCTTTGTGCAGCCAAGATGCAGGGGACACCCCTCCTTCAAAACCCTTTAACTTGCCAACGGAGCATTACAATGACACGGGATCGGGTGTAATGGAAAGCCAGGACTTCCAGCTTCTCAAAAATCTTGGTAGTGGAGCAAACAGAACTTAAGCAAGGAACTGCCAAACTCTTCAGACGGTATAATACGCAAGTACCGTTTATTGTTTGGGTTCGTTTGCCCCTCTGCTGGCCACCACTTCCATACATCACCACTTCCATAAATACATCGATCTTCACATTAAATTTCTGGCAGATTCAATCCCTTGGCTTCACTCCCCGCTGTGCAGAGATGGATTAGGATGTAATGGGGCTCTAGGCAAGGTCGTTTTGCCGCCCCTTGTGGTCATTTTTGAGTAATCTGAAATAAAGAGGCCAGAGAAGGTGGCAGATGGACCCCTTGAAACCCACTAGGCCCCAGGCACCTGCCTAGGTTGCCTGGTGGACGATCCTGTTCTGCTGCTGTGTACAAGTGCCGCCGAGCCAGCACAGTAAGCCATCGCCACTGATTCATAAGAGGAGTGCGAACAGGATCTTCAAGAAGATCCCAGGCAGTGGTGTGGAGGACCACCTTGGAAGCCTGTTGAGGCCTGTTGGTAAAGTATCTGTTTATGTTCAACATCTGCCTCAGATTTTCTTTAAAGGACACCTGAAGTGAGAGGGATATGGAGGCTGCCATATTTTATTTTAAAGTGAACCGAGCACATTTTACCTTGTATTTTACAATCAAAGTAGGTTTATTAGCCTCTTTCAGCAGACCTGACAATCCGCAGAGCTCTCAGCAAGCCAATCGTTTTCTTGAGCCAATTACCCAGAAGTAAACAATTCCTTTTCATCAACAAAGGGGGTGGGTAATTAGGACTGTTTCTTCAAAGACATTGTGTATGTCAAACAGTCCTAATTACCCACCCCCTTTGTTGATGAAAAGGAATTGTTTACTTCTGGGTAATTAGCTCAAGAAAACAATTGGCTTCCTGAGATCTCTGCGGACGGTGAGGCCTGCTGAAAGAGGCTAATACACCTACTTTGATTGTAAAATACAAGGTAAAATGAAAGTTTATTTTAATAATGAAACAGATTTTTGGCATGCATTTTTCATGTGCTATAGAAATGTCCTGAGTGCTAAAAAGGTGCTCGGTTCACTTTAAGCAATACCAGTTGCCTGGCTGTCCTGCTGATCCTCTGCATCTAATAGTTTTACCCATAGACCCTGAACAAGCATGCAGCAGATCAGGCGTTTCTGACATTATCACGATTAGCTGCAGGCTTGTTTCTGGTGTTATTCAAACACTACTGCAGCCAAATAGTCCAGAAGGGTTGCCAGGCAACTGGTATTGTTTAAAAGGAAATAAATATGGCAGCCTCCATATACTTCTCACTCCAGGTTTCCTTTAAAAGAAACGTTTGCTATTATGTTGCCAAGGGGCAGACATACATTGCCATGCTGCCTCAATACCACAGCCTTTGGTTTTAATCTTAGAGGGCATTCCACCTACAACCGCAGCCAGGTTCCATCCTCATAGCAGAGATCGTATCCTGCCTAGAGGCAGGAAACATCAGCACAGAAGGTAGGACTAACGGTAATTGTAAAGGGGAGGTGCTGATATTTCCTGTGTTGGGGAGGAGCCAATTTTGAGTACGTGTCCTGGAAGAGTACTGGGTGAATAAAGGGTGGCTGTTACAGTAGTGCTACGCTCTGCACAAGGCCGTGAACAGGTGCCAGGCTACCGTCATGAGAAACATGTTTGGGGCAAACAGACGCGCCTCTGTGTTGGTAACAATGAAGACTTCTTATTGCACAATGTCATTTGATCCGGAGTTGTGGCTACTGTATGCAGTCACCATTCCTGACGCTGGGAAGTCAGGTTACTGCAAAGTCAGAGCCACTCCTGTATGTGTATGGAAGCCTCGGGTTCCATCTCTGCCAAGTCCTTCTGCCACCTGAGCAATAGCTACACAAAGGGCTTATTTATAAAACACTTCAGATCAGCTATCTGCTTATACTACACAACAACCTGGGAACACCAAGCCACTGTTTGTATAACCAAAGACTATTCAAGGTTTCAAGAGATTTTATTTTTTACAGCAATGTTTACCTGGAAGCGATTTTTTGAATGCATACATTTGATGGTTGAGTAAAATCATATGTTGTGTACAAATTTGTAATAAGGTGTGTATGCACACATTGATCGGTATTTCATGCTTGTGTTTGCACCTTAACCACTTTGCATCCAGACCTTGTTTTCCCCTTATGGACCAGAGCAATTTTGAAGCTTTAGCCGTGTCCCTATTTAATCAGCCATAACTTCATCCCTAGACAGATGCGCCTCCAGGAATAGCGCCCCTCTTTATAGCCATATGTGTCCCCGGGATCAGCGTTACCCCATTATAGCCAGATGTGCCCCCAGGATTTGTGCTGTACCCCCTATTATAGCCAGATGTGCCCCCAGTATTAGGGTTTTCCCCCAGGTGCCCAGAAGTGCCACATAATTAAATCCCCTCAGTTATCCAGGTGTCTCCCAGTGTGATCACCAGCCCCCAGATCCGGTTCTGGACAGGCACATATAAGGAGGTATTCAGAAATGTGAAGGGGGCACATGTCTGAGAACAGTTTTGGTAGATATGGTGGTGCGGCGCGCGAAGCGGAAAAAATAGGCGTGGTCATCATGACATCATGTGGGCGGGGCTAACTGTTATGTAGTTACATAAAAAAAATGACGTAAATGCATGTAATGAGAGACAGCCTTTCACCAGTAAATGCAAAAAATGACAGACAAACAGTGTCCCCCGTATATGTAGCCGGGTCTATAGGTGTCCCCAGTATATGTAGCCAGGCGTATAGGTGTCCCCAGTATATGTAGCCAGGCGTATAGGTGTCCCCAGTATGTGTAGCCAGGTGTATAGGTATCCCCAGTATGTATAGCCAGGTGTATAGGTGTCCCCAGTATATGTAGCCAGGCGTATAGGTGTCCCCAGTATATGTAGCCAGGCGTATAGGTGTCCCCAGTATATGTAGCCAGGCGTATAGGTGTCCCCAGTATATGTAGCCAGGCGTATAGGTGTCCCCAGTATATGTAGCCAGGCGTATAGGTGTCCCCAGTATATGTAGCCAGGCGTATAGGTGTCCCCAGTATATGTAGCCAGGAGTATAGGTGTCCCCAGTATATGTAGCCAGGCGTATAGGTGTCCCCAGTATATGTAGCCAGGCGTATAGGTGTCCCCAGTATATGTAGCCAGATGTATAGGTGTCCCCAGTATAGCCAGGTGTATAGGTGTCCCCAGTATATGTAGCCAGATGTATAGGGGTTCCCAGTATATGTAGCCAGGCGTATAGGTGTCCCCAGTATATGTAGCCAGGCGTATAGGTGTCCCCAGTATATGTAGCCAGGCGTATAGGTGTCCCCAGTATATGTAGCCAGGCGTATAGGTGTCCCCAGTATATGTAGCCAGGCGTATAGGTGTCCTCAGTATATGTAGCCAGGCGTATAGGTGTCCCCAGTATATGTAGCCAGATGTATAGGTGTCCCTAGTATAGCCAGGTGTATAGGTGTCCCCAGTATATGTAGCCAGATGTATAGGTGTACCCAGTATATGTAGCCAGGCGTATAGATGTCCCCAGTATAGGTAGCCGGACTTGCCGTGTCCCCAGTATAGCCAGGTGTATAGGTGTCCCCAGTATATGTTGCCAGATGTATAGGTGTCCCCAGTATAGCCAGGTGTATAGGTGTCCCCAGTATATGTAGCCAGGTGTATAGGTGTCCCCAGTATAGCCAGGTGTATAGGTGTCCCCAGTATATGTAGCCAGATGTATAGGTGTCCCCAGTATATGTAGCCAGGCGTATAGATGTCCGCAGTATAGGTAGCCGGACTTGCCGTGTCCCCAGTATAGCCAGGTGTATAGTTGTCCCCAGGAGGGGTGGCAGCGTAGAGAAGAGGGAGCGATGGGCTCAGTGGTGGGGAGGGGGGGGCGTCTCCCCCCCCCTTCCCTCACCTGGGGCTCCTCCTCCCCCCTCCAGATATGAGCAGCCGGCAGGATTGTTCTTTAATTGGCTTAAAGGGAACATGTTCCCTTTCACCAATTAGTACTGCAGCTGGCAGTTCCGGGGGTGCACTCAGGAGCTGGATCAAGAAGTGCTTGTTGTCAGGGTGACATCACTGGATCCATCTATGTAGCTTTAACAGTCAGACATGCAGCTTGTGTCAAAGCTTAGAGTATTGCCTTGGCTCTCCCCTGTACGCTGCTCCAGATCTGCGCTCAGTGCGTGCCTTCGGACCTCTCACACTCCAAACTTGCGCCGCAGGTTCTTGAGTGCTTTATCCTATTTTAATCATTACAATTCAATAAACTCTCTGCACAATGTTGAGACACTGGCCCATACGCAATTAACTTTCTCCTGAGTTTTTTCCTAGGAGAGAGGAAGCATTAAAAGGAATTTCCGGTCATGTGATCCTAAAGGATCATTGAAGGGAAAAATACGTGGTTTTATTTGGATTGCAATTATAACCCGTGATCCTAGAGTTTCACTTTAATAATGTACATTATTAGTACTCATTTTAGTAGCGTAAGCAAGCATTAGTATCCCTCTGTCGGTGTCACATCCAGGAAGCTCAGGAGATTGTACAATGTGACCGGAGAGGAGGGTGTTAGTGACAGAAGGACATAGCTGTTTAGCCCGTTTCCAAGTGGACCTGCTCAAGTAGGGAAAAGGGTCGGCAGAAAGGAAATGTCAGGTCAGTTAGATCATTAGAATGTTTCCATGCAACTTCCCAAGTATTTCACGTGCCCTGCGCTCTGTCCCAAGAAAGCTGTACGGTTTCCTCTGAGGCACATGTTTTCCGCCCACAAATGTGTCCTCTCACTGGATAAGAGTAGAGCGATTCTGCCAAAACATGATGTTTCGTGCCTGTTTACAGCAGTCCGGTCCTAAAAATAAGTGCAGATTACTCTGCGGTTCAAGGAGAATGCCTCCACAGTTCCTTCCACACAGCAAGCTCATCTCCTCAGTATATGCTTATCCATTATGAATGCATGCACAGAATAGTTGCCATATATATCTATGCAGACTAGGAAATCATAAACAGGGCACACTTTGACCATGAAAAAAATGATAGAATCATTTACAAGGCATCACATGCTATTTGCAGATAACTGCTCTGGTGGTGACTAAATCTCTCTGTATCAAAGCACACTGCAGCCCTTTATAAGGCGGGTTTAACCACTTCACCCCAAAGGCGTTTTCACCCTAAAGGAAAAGAGCAATTTTCACCTTTCAGTGCTCATCCCTATCATTTGCCAATAGCTTAATCACTACTAATCACAATGAAATGATCTATATGGCCTGGTGCACACTAAAAACCGCTAGCAGATTTTGAAACGCTTTTTCTTATTTTTCTGTAGCGTTTCAGCTAGCATTTTGCGGTTTTGTGAAGCGTTTTTGGTGTAGTAGATATCATGTATTGTTACAGTAAAGCTGTTACTGAACAGCTACTGTAACCAAAACCGCCTGGCAAACCGCTCTGAAGTGCCATTTTTCAGAGCGGTTTGCGGTTTTCCTATACTTAACATTGAGGCAGAAACCCGCAACCCAAAATCTCCAGCAGCCCGGGAGTATGCGTTTCTGCAAAACACCTCCCACTCTGGTGTGCACCAGCCCATTGAAATACATTACCCTAGCGGATCCGCAAGCGGATCGCAAACCGCAGCTGAACCGCTCTGGTGTGCACTAGGCCTATCTTGGATTTTTTCACCACCAATTGGGCTTTTTGGGGTTGATATTTGTTTTCAGTAATTACTTTATTTTCTATGCATTTTAAAGGTAAAAACAAGGAAAAATGAAAAAAAATACACTATTTCTCCAATTTCATCCCCTATAGCTTTAATATAAACACTGCTACTGTACATAAAACCCACACATTGTATCTGCCTATTTGTCCTGGTTATCACAAGATTTTAATGATGTCCCTAGTACATAGTATGGTGACAATATAGCATTTGGAAATAAAGGTGTATTTTTTCTTTGGTGGGCTGTTTTTTTGTTTGTTTTTGTTTTTTTAAACTGCCATCAATTACCTGAGATAAGTGGGGGAAGGAAAAAAAAACAAAAAAAAAAAAACTTTAACCTAAATAGCACTTAAAACCTGACATAGCAGACAGGCTTTCGTATTTCGGCAGTTAGACTGACATTTAGGAAATGCTTTTGAAAACAAAAGAAAACACTGGGAATTGCCCATGTTAAAATGTTGAGATTCATGTGCCTGCTCCATCTACAGTGACCCACGTGGGTTTCTATGGCTAACACATCCGCTCATCCGGAAACATGGTGCAGGTCGGGACTTTGTATTACGCTAAGTGTACCGGCTATAATTTGTTTATCAGTGATGGGTACTTTATTCCCCAAAAGCTACTGACAAGACAGAAGCTGACACTTGCCTGCCTGAAAATTAACTCTTTCAAGGCAGCAAAATAAAAGGAAAAAAAAAAAAAGATGAACAGCCTGGTTGTTAAGGTCTTGCACTGTGTACACACACACACACACACACACACACACACGTTTATCTCATGTCACTTGGGGTACACTTTAACGTAGGGTCTGCTTGAGCGTCAATTCCTTCACTGATCTCCGATCCGTAAACTGGTGCTTTTTGGCTTTCAAGAAAATCTTTAAAGAGAACCCGAGGTGTGTTTAAAGAATTTTATCTGCATACAGAGGCTGGGTCTGCTTATATTTCCCAGCCTCTGTTGCTATCCCAAACCCCCCTAAGGTCCCCCTCCACTCTGCAATCCCTCATAAATCACAGCCGTGCTGTGCGGGCTGTGTATACATCTGTAGTGTCAGTCTCGGCTGCTCCCCCGCCTCCTGCATAGCTCCAGTCCCTGCCCCCGTCCCTTCCCTCCAATCAGCGGGAAGGGGAGCGACGCAGGCGGGGACCAGAGTTCTGCAGGAGGCGGGGAGAGCAGCAGACTGACACTATAGAGATAAACACAGCCCGCTCTGACAAGCTGTGTGTCAGCAGCACGGCTGTGATTTATGAGGGATTGCAGAGTGCAGGGGGACCTTAGGGGGGTTTGGGACAGCAACAGAGGCTGGGCTGTATAGGCAGATCCAGCCTCTGTATGCAGATAACATTCTTCAAACCCACCTCGGGTTCTCTTTAAGTTTAACTACTTGCTGCATGCCGTGCAGTATATTCAAGGCCCTGGAAAAAAGACAGGATGCAGCAGGGCCGTGAAAACAAGTCTGCAGCGGCATGCAGCCGCCGCTCGCTTCCGTTCGCGCGTGCGTGCGCACCGCCGTTACCGCCGCTTAGAGGGGAAGTTAATGAATGGGACCGCAGGTCCCATTCATAAATCTAAGTCCCCGATTCAATGAATACCAGCGTCTACGAGACGCCGGCATTCATTGTATCTTCCTGTGTTACACAGCCACGGATTACTTCCGATTCACGTGCTTACGTACGTGAATCGGAAATGACGACTGAGGACATCTTGTTGCCAAATAGTATATTGCACCAAAATTGCTTTTTATTTAATAAAAATCCCCACACTGACTGATATAATTAACTATTTCCCTCCCACACCCTCCCATAATACCCAAACTTTTTTTTTTTTATTTATAAAAAGGGGGGAAAAATTACATAAAAAAATATATATATATATATATAAGTAGTTACCTTAGGGACTGAACTTTTAAAAAATTTATGTCAAGGCAGTATATTACTATTAATTTTTAATTTATGGGCTTGTAATTCGTGATGGACGCAAAACTGAAAAAATGCACCTTTATTTCCAAATGAAATATTGGCGCCATACATTGTACTAGGGAAATTTTTTGAACGCTGCAATAACCGGGACAAAAGGGCACATAAAATATGTGGCTTTTATCCACAGTGGAATGTTTTATTTTAACACTATAATATAAAAATAATGCATTTTATACATTTTTTTTCTTATTATTCATGTTAAAATGAATTTAGGATAAAATAATTCTTGGCATACTGTACCTCCCAAAGAAAGCCTAATTGGTGGCAAGAAAAACAATATATAGATCATTACGCTGTGATTAGTAGTGATTAATTTATTGGAAAAAGAAAGGGAGGAGCGCTGACAGGTGAAAATTGCTCTGGTCCACAAGAGGAAAAATGCCTCAGGTGTCAAGTGGTTAAAACTGAGAAAAATCAGATACTTAGCTCAGCAAAAAGAAGGCTCGGGATCCCCCAGAGGCCTCCCACATCCCCCTCCAGACCACCGCTTCTCATATGGACCCTCTGAAAGTTTGTGGCCATGCTCCCATAAGGAAAGTGTGCACTGTGCAATAGCAGAGACACTGGTGGGGTGGGGGGGGGGGTAGTTCCCAGCACTGAAATAGTGAGGTGGACAAAGGGCAAGTCTCTGGATTGTCCATAGGCTTCTCTCAACTAAGGCAGCTACCCGATTTTTTCCTATAGGCACACTTTAAAGCAGGATTGTCAACCATAAAATCTAATTCCATTTACCCACTGCACTGTGTTTATTATGCAGTCTACAACCTGACCATGCACTGCAAGCATTTAAACCTAATCAGAAATGTTTCTGCTTTAATAAATCTTATCTCAGTCAACTGGCTCTATTTGGTACATTGCCGGCTAGAAGAAAGCTAGTTATCTCCCCTCTCGCAATCTTGCTTCTCACTGATTGGCTGGCCCCCAATACAATCTATGCTGTGCTCACATGTCTTTATAAAGCAAGCTAGATATGACAGTGCAGTTTCTAGGAGGAAAAAAAATAGTAATGGAGGACATGACATCAGGATTGGCTTCAGTCAGAGGCAGTAAAAATGGAAAATGCCTGAACCAGTTTTCTCTTTATTTACTATATAAAATTCACTGCAATCAAACCATAGACCATACAATACAAATGTTAAGTAGAACAGATATGTATCATACTTATGTGTTTTTCTTTCAAAGTGTTTGATTCTCATGTTATGCAACATTTCTGCCTACATTTAAATTAGCTTCCTCTCAGTTTATATAACCTTTTAGAAAGTTTGCTTTACTGGTTGTTTCATATTAAATCAAAAGAAAGTAACTGGAGACATTCCCATGTTTAGCCCTCTGAGCTTCACACCTTGGTGACACACATAGCAGTTATTGTGCTGCCATGAGTGGGAAGTTGGACAGGATAAGCGCTGCAGAAGACAGACGTGATTCAGCTCCGGAGAACGGTCGGGTATCCTGGGACACTTGTGAGGGCGGATCTCGCTGTTTGCGGAGCCTTTCTCTCTAGAATTGCATAATTAACAGCTGGAAATACCAGGCGGCAATGAATGATTCCCGTTACTAAACAAGCTTAATAAGGAAGGGAAAATATGACGTTTCCGTGTCCCGCAATGTACTAGAACATGTGTGTTAATCCGTCTCCTCATGATAAATGTCTCAGAGGAGCGTCAAACCAAAGACTTCTAAGACGATGAATGTTCTAGAAGACTAACTAGCAGCCAAGAGCCACACTTAGAAGCAGAACAGTCATTACCATAAATCAAAGTAAATAGAACTGATGTTTGGTGTGGAGCAGTCCTGCGATGTCCCCTTGACGACGGTTGTCAAGCGACACTTCTTCCTGCTGGCAGGTATGCACAACGTCACACGTCAGGTGCAAACGAGAGCAATCGCGGTACTTTGTGCAGGAGTCGTCTGGGATCTTAGCGATCCGGTCATTATTGTGGCGCAATGCTAAACGACGTTCGCGTGACTGAACCCACGTCACAATATCACGGAAAAGACCACTCGGCACTCAAACGATCGTTGGGAAAATCGCGACGTGGGTACGTAGCTTAAGTGGACATTTTACCGTAGTGTCTGAGTTATCCAGCACTGATGGGGATTGACTGATGCCGGATAAGTATACTTTTTGGTTGCTTGAGAATAATCTATAGTCTGTCCTGCTGGTGGTCAAATGGCCTCTGCCCTGCCCAGTGGCCTCTTGTGATAAGCTCTGTCTTGCCTGGTGGCCTCTGTAAGGAGCCCAGGTGTTTGGGAGCAGTTTGCAGTACACAGGCAAGATGCCTGCAGTAATTGAGTAAATTGCGGCCTAGCAGCGAGACTATAGTCGAGGCCTCGATTTATTTGCATAATTCACAGTAGTACCTAGTACGGCCGGCAGGCACATTTTCATAAGAGAGAATTTCCCCAAGGCTTCAGTGTGTTGAGGAGAGGTGAGGGAGCCTTGGGAACAAGCTGAGATGAACTCCACACAGCCTTTCAAATCAGTGGAGCAGTCAGAAGTCAGCTTTCCCACGTTTTTGTGCCAGTTGCTTGAGACTGACGGTTAGTCGAGTTCCGGATAACTAGGACTCTAATATGGACAGTTTGTCATATTCAAGAGCATTACTAACGCTCCCATTCGGTTGCATTATTTTACAACTGGAAGACGTTTGACACCAGTGTTAATCTGCAGATAAACAATGTGTTTAACACATGGTTTTTGCTGTTTATCTGAAACAGGCATTAGGGATGTGCAATTTTCCTCACAGAGCGACCGCAGTGAGCAGCATTTCTAACTCCCCAGCAGTCTCTTGTGCATGCTGCAGTGCATGCTGGGAGATGTATTCCGTGGATACGAGTACTACTGCCATAATAACAAAAGCAGTACAGTTCTTTCTGTATACGAGGACAACTTTGTATGCATGAGACTTTATAACTCCAGAGAGTTTGTGAGTAGAGGACTGTCTGTACTTCCACTTTCTGCTAACCTAGGATAGGATAGGATAGGGTCTGTTTTGCCTTACGACATGTATGTCAGCCTCACACCGCCCCCCTGTTTTTTTTAACAAAAAGAGAAATGCATACATTGATCATCTGAGTTCACTGCAGGTTACATTGTCCGCCTAAGTTTGGTAAATCAGCTCCAACTGTCACAACTTGACAAGTTGCACTCATGGGAATCGTGCTCTCACCCTGTTTTTGGGAACCGCGCCAAAAAAAGGGTCAACTTACTGACTGCCAAAATAAGATGATTAACGAATTCTTCTCCCAGAAGAGAAGAAAGATATAAATGTTTTCTACAGAAGCGTTTAAGAAAGGAGATCAGTATGATCTACACAGTATGAAAACGTCCAAATTTCAATCACCATCGATAATATCTACATCAACTGCTCAAACCTGTTCTGTGCATGTATTTGTTATTACTCCTTGTAGTAGAATACAACAGCCTCACCCAAATGAGATCTTCAGTTTTGTACAACTTTTGATCATGGGTGGTCTCGATTTTATCCTCTCAGAATCATTATCCATCATTTCAGTCCAACAGGAGAAACGCCTGGTTCTCAAACAGGAGATTTCTGGGGTTTTACGCCACAGCAACAAGTTTGAAGGGGACCTGAACTCCTGCACAGGACAGAAGGAAAACAGAGAAATGCACCCTGTATGTATTCAATGAGTTCAGCCTGTCTAATTCCCCCTCATCTGTGACGAAGAACAACAACTGTAATTTGATCTCTCAGCTGTGCCTCGGGAAAGCAGCGAATTTGTAAACACAGGATGTTGACCCTATGTCTACTTCCATGAAAGCAGGAAGTAGACACACTGCAGATTTATTGCAGGATTTGTATCAGCTGTTTAAAAAAAATGTTTTTCTTTAAAGGGGAACTTCAGCCTAAACAAACATTCTGTCATTAAGTTACATTATTATTATTATTTATTGTTTTATAAAGCGCCAACATATTACGCAGCGCTGCACAATAGATAAATGGGTTAACATACAGGTAGAACATACAGAAACTCACAACAAAACAAGATCATGCAAATGATTTGATAACAATACAGCGTCATAGGTCAAAATAGAGACTGTTCGAGTCTACAAGAGGGGTGATTGTGAGTAAGATTGCATAATGAAGGTGGATACATTAGGGAGAAGGGCCCTGCCAGAGGCTTTCAATCTAAAGGGTGGGGTGGAGACAATAGGTGCGTCTTTTGAGAGGGGGTCTAACAGAACATATGGTGCTGGTGTAGGGGGGTATGCGAGCGTAAAGAGGTGAGTCTTGAGAGCTTGTTTGAAGGTATTAAAGGTGGGGGCGAGTCTGACGGCTGGTGGGAGCGAGTTCCAGAGAGTAGGGGCAGCCCTGGTGAAGTCCTGCAATCGTGCGTGTGACTGAGTTATGCGTGGTGCGACTAGGAGGCGCAGGTCATTGGAGGATCGGAGGGGGCGGGCTGGTATGTGCCTGTGGACCAGATCAGAGATGTAGGTCGGGCAGGTCTTGTGCACTGATTTGTAGGCCAAGCACAGGATTTTGAAATTGATCCTAAAGCTGATGGGGAGCCAGTGTGGTGCTTTACAGAGCGGAGTTGTAGAGGCGCTGCGGTGAGAAGAATGTATCAGTCTGGCTGCCGCATTCATTACCAATTTAAGTGGGTCAGTACGGTTAGAGGGGAGGCCAGATAAAAGAGAATTGCAGTAGTCTAGGCGGGAGATGACAAGGGCGTGGATAAGGAGCTTAGTGGTGTCAGGGGACAGGTAGGAGCGGATCTTGGAGATGTTGCGGAGGTGGAAGTTGCAGGATCTGACAATACCTTGGATGTGGGCTGTAAAGGAAAGTTCAGAGTCCAGAGTAACGCCTAGACAGTGGGCTTGGGAGGTAGGGTGGATAGTAGTATTTTCAATAGTGACGTGCAGATCTGGGAGGGGTGCAGCTGCGCGGGGTGGGAATATTAGAAGCTCAGTCTTGTCCAAATTAAGCTTCCGGTACCTGGCAGCCATCCAGGAGGAAATGGATGTGAGACTTTGTAGAGGAGGAGAGATCTGGGGTGTGGAGATATATCTGGGTGTCGTCAGCATACAGGTGGTAATTGAAACCCATGGAGAAGATGATTTTGCTAATTGAGCCAGTATAGAGAGAACAGTAGTGGTCCTAGGACAGAACCTTGAGGAACACCAACTGAGAGGGGTGTAGGAGTGGATGAGGAGCCATTGTAAAATGTTGTGAAGGAGCGGTTGGAGAGGTAGGAGGAGATCCAGGCTAAGGCTAGGTCCTGAATGCCCATTAGCTGCAGGGAGTGGAGGAGGAGGGAGTGGTCGACAGTGTCAAATGCCAAGGGGAGGTCCAGGAGGAGCAGGATGGAGTATTTACCTTCGGCTTTGGCAAGGTCGTTTACCACTTTGGTGAGGGCTGTTTCTGTAGAATGGGCTGTGTGAAAACCAGATTGCAGGGGATCGAGAAGGGAGTTGGAGTTAAAGGGACTCCGAGCTCACGAAAAAAAGAAAAGTTGTACTCACCAGGGGCTTTCTCCAGCCCAGTGCTGGTCGGGAGGTCCCACGCCGGCGTCCTGGCTCCTCTCCTTCTCCCCGCTCCGGTATAGCTGACAGGCCGCAGCCCGGGCGACACTCGGTGGAGTGTCGGGCTGCAGCTTCCGCGTATGACGCGGATTACGTCACACGCCGGCCGCCTCGCGTCATCACGGCGGCCGGCGTGAAAGTACTGCGCATGCGCGATTAAAGCGCGCATGCGCAGTACTTTCACGCCGGCCGCCGTGATGACGCGAGGCGGCCGGCGTGTGACGTAATCCGCGTCATACGCGGAAGCTGCAGCCCGACACTCCACCGAGTGTCGCCCGGGCTGCGGCCTGTCAGCTATACCGGAGCGGGGAGAAGGAGAGGAGCCAGGACGCCGGCGTGGGACCTCCCGACCAGCACTGGGCTGGAGAAAGCCCCTGGTGAGTACAACTTTTCTTTTTTTCGTGAGCTCGGAGTCCCTTTAAGGAATTTGGTCAGGCGTTGGTGGGCCAGGCGTTCAAGAATTTTTGAGGCAAAAGGGAGGAGAGAGATTGGCCGGTAGTTGGATGGCAGAGCAGGGTCAAGTGAAGGTTTTGCAATGTATGCCATTTGTCAAAAAAACAAAGATGTTAGTACGCATAAATCAACCCTAATACAGTAAGCAGCCATGTATGAATCATGGGGGAACTCACAGACTCTCCCTCTTTCTTCTTGGTTATTCCAGTGTATGGTTCTATAACGTTCAAGTGGTAAAGCTGCCGCACAATGGACAGAGCACACGACTGCGCAGCCAACTTCTTGTTGGAGCCATGTTCACGGGCGGTAATTCGCCGTCCAAGTTATTTAACAAAGAGGGTCATTTCTGCTATAAAGCTCCTGTTGTGATCAGGCCCTACTTGTGAATACTTATAGTCAGCTTGAGTCTTTTCTTTCTGGAAAAACTGATGGAGGCGAGATTTGAAATTCTCAAGTGTCCAGTTCCCATGCAGCCCTGCATTCAAGTCCACTGTTTCTGACTCCAGAGTAGCTTCAGTCTCCTGCTCGTCTCTCTTGGAATATTAGTTATGTTAATTAGAATAGATCGGTAATATAATGTTTTACCCACCCTGTTTTAAAGGAACAGGCAAATGTTTGTGATTCATTGGGGCTGCCATCTTTGTCATGGGGGCAGCCATCTTTTGGTTGAAGGGAGGTGACAGGGAGCATGAGACAGTTCCAACTGTCCTGTGTCCTGATAACCCCTCCCAGCTGCACACACTAGGCTTCAAATGTCAAATTCAAAATGTAAAAAAAAAAAAAAAAATTTGCACCAAAACAGCAGAACGAGAACAACATCAGAAATCCCATCATGCTTTGCACAGCATCAGGGGAAAAAAGCCCGGGCAGTTTTCTTCTGTGCAGCTAAAAATGAGGCTTGGATAAGAGAAACAAAGTTCTGATGCTGTGAAACTGTTAAAGAAACACCAAGCCTTTCCAGTGCTGCTGAGTCGATTTTTAGTCCGGATGTTCACTTTAAAGGTTATGACGTTGTGTATCTTTTAGAGCAGAGAGGGAGTTCTGAGTTCAGGTCCGCTTTATGAGAGAGTCCTTATATTGCGCATGACTGTTTAGGAGGGCAATGCTAAATTTAAATGCAACCTGTAATCTCAAAACAAAATCTGAAACAGCTAGTGGCTTGGCAAAACTACTAAGTGCATAGTGCAGTCTCATTGGGAACGATTGTTAGATCACCAAGCCAATTAAAAAATGTACAAATAGATATAATTTGCAAAGTAAAACTTCCTATGCCTGTACATTTTTAGGGTTGGTCTAGAACGTCCACATAGTGTAATTACTAGCCAATCCCCATTCCCACTGGATGGATCAGCAGAGGAGTATTACTCTTGGTAAGCAACTGTTGGCAGTACGGAAAAGTAAGTGAATGCTCCGCACAATGGATAATGGTTGATTACTTCTTTAAAACTGCACCAGGCTTTTGATGTCGATTGTAGGCAAAGCAAGTAAAGGTGGCCATACATTAGAACGATTATGGGCAGATTCGACCAAGAGACAAATTTATCTCTAATCAAATCTGCCCCTACACCACAGGCCAATTCCCATCCGATTTCAGCATGAAATCATCAGGGCCGCCGCTGTCCGCCCCTAAAATGTATAAATGTATGTAATGTAGTGCATTTATACATCACCTGTCCTGTAGCAACTCGCTGGGTCCATCCGTCCATCTCGCTGGGTAGGCCGCATACACGCTAGCGGTGCATAGTGTCTGACGTCAGCCCCTATGCGCCTTCGTGACGTCAGAGCACCGCCGGCGTGTATGCGGAACCCGGAGATGGACGGAAACTGCGTGGAGGTCGACACCGGACAGGTAATGTATAAATGCACTACACTACATACATTTATATATTGCGGCAGCAGCGGCGGGGGTTTCGTCTCGTCGTTCGTTCACAAATCGGCCGCCGTACCGCCGCGCACCCGAGCAGCCAACCTCGGCCCGAAATTTTCCAACATGCGCGATCGACTGTGCGGCCAATTTCTGTCCCGATCGGGCATGCACTTGGCAGCACCAATTTTCATCCAATTTGATTATAATAATCGAATTGGACGGTCGATTGGTTGGTTGGTCGCCCCTATATGGCCCCCTTTATGCGTTTCAACTATTGATCATGCTACACTAGTCAATGTGACCAACAGATCTGTCTCCGATCATTATCTCATCAGAGAGGGATCTATCTGATCAAATCCCGCCATACTCTGCACACAAGTTGTCACTATATTTCAGCATGAAACCTGTGTGCACTGCCTGCCAAGTGCCTAAAGCCTCATATGCACAGGCCTGATTTAAAGGGAACCTGAAGCGAGTAAAATTATTTAAAATAAACACATGAAGTAGCTGCAAATAAATATTACATACTAACCTCACTGTCAGTTCCTCTCAGAAGCTCACCACTTTCTTTTTACAGTGAGCCCTTCCAGTTCTGACAATATTTTGTCAGAACTGATATATACCAGTTGCTGTCGGTTATATATCAGCAGCTGTCAGTTACAGCTGAATGTGCAAGGTAATGTCCATGTTTCCCTATGGCTCAAGTGGGCGATATAACAGGTTTAACAGTGTGCTGACCAGGAAGCCGTTATGGGGTAATGGCCATTTTTAAAATGGAAGACCGAGAATTCCATTGATTTCAAACTTATCTCCACAGCACTCACGTTGTCATATGTGGCTTACAAATCCTCCACCAACACCCTTCAGTGATACGCTCACCAAATGGGATGGACCATTATTGTAGTGGTCTCTGCTCGCATATGGGGCATAAACTGGGCTCCCCTCACCTCTCGATCAGACCCTCTCAGTCTTCCTACACATATCTTCTCATCTATACTGATCAGCACAATACCTCAGAATAATCATAATAAACCATCATCGCGCAACATTGCCTTAAAATCAATTGTGTTTATTCATATATTGCACTCCCGTTTCTTTGAGGTGTCACAGAGCTTTGAGTTTTACAGCGGGCTCTTCCCCGCGTGGTCTCCCGGTCTAACCGCCGTGGGATCACTCACCGCTGCACACTCTCGTCCCATGTGCCTCTCTCACTTCATAGAATCGCCGCCAGAGACTTCGTCCTCGACTAGTTTCATTATAAACACATAACTCATCAGGAGATCTGATCTATAATGAAACTAGTAGAGGATGGAGTCTCTGGCGGAGATTCTATGAAGTGAGAGAGGCACATGGGACGAGAGTGTGCAGCGGGGAGTGTTACCACGGCGGTCAGCCTGGGAGACCGCGCGGGGGAGAGCCCGCTGTAAAACTCAAAGCTCTGTGATTATGGATATAATCATCCTTTGCACACGGTTACAGCCAATGGGTTTTGTGTGTATGTATGTGCATGCTAAATAATACAATAATACAATAACATTTCTATAGCGCTTTTCTCCCATAGGACTCAAAGCGCTTAGGCTCTCTCAGATTCAGTAATTAGTAGGATGAAGTATTCACACAACAAAAGTTACATTTCTGCAAATGCCAAACTGAACAGGTGGGTTTTCAGTCTGGATTTAAACACGTCCAGGGATGGGGCTGTCCTGATCTGTTGAGGTAAGGAGTTCCAAAACGTAGGGGCAGCATGACAGAAGGCTCTGGGACCAAAAGTTTCTAAGTGGACTCTGGGTATGACTAGATTATTAGAACCTGTGGATCTGAGAATGCGGGGATTGCTACGCAGCTGTAACATATCTTTCATGTATCCAGGGCCTAGATTATTCAGGGATTTAAATGTCAGTAGGCCGATCTTGAATAGGACCCTCCATTCTATAGGTAGCCAGTGAAGGGAATGCAGGACTGGCGTTATGTGGCAGTGACGGGGTTGGTTGGTTAGCAGTCTGGCAGCAGTATTCTGTATCAGCTGTAGGCGGTACAAGGCCTTTTTTGGAAGGCCAGTGTAGAGAGCATTGCAGTAGTCCAGTCGGGATGTGATGAAGGCGTGGACTAAGGTTGGCAGATCTTCTGGGGGTATGAGGTGCTTGATTTTTGCAATGTTCTTCAGGTGAAAATAGGATGATTTCACCACAGCAGAGATTTGAGTTCTGAAGTTTAAATCCCCATCAATTAGAACTCCCAGGCTACGCACATGATCAGAACTGCGTAGATCCGTGCCTCCTATTCCCAGTGGTGAAGACTGCAAGTTAAGTTGTTTTGTTATCATGCTCTGCCCTCCAATCAGAAGGACTTCAGTTTTGTCTGCATTTAGTTTCAGCCAGTTGTCATTCATCCATTGCTGTAGTTCACGTAAGCAGGCGTTTATAGTTAGAGTTGGGTCTGTCACACCAGGCGTGAAGGAAAGATATAGTTGGTGTCGTCTGCATAGCAGTGGTATGTCAGGCCATGTTTTTGGATTAGTTTTCCCAACGGTAGCATGTAAATCGTGAAAAGCAGGGGAGAGAGGATTGAGCCCTGGGGCACCCCATACCTAAGTGTTACAGGGGTGGACAGGAAGGGCCCCATAGACACTTTGTGGGTTCTGCCACTCAAGAAGGATTGGAACCACTGAAGTACTATGCCATCAATGCCGCAGTATTCCTGTAGCCTGTTTATCAAGATGTCATGGTCAACTGTGTCAAAGGCTGCAGAAAGGTCTAGCAGTATGAGGATCGAGCACTCTCCTCTGTCTCTTGCCATGAGCAGGTGGTTGCATATTTGGATGAGGGCAGTTTCAGTGCTGTGGTGTTTCCTGAAGCCAGACTGGAATGGGTCATAACTGTTATTTTGTAGGATTCTGGCTTCTAGCTGGAGGTATACAGCTTTTTCAATTAGCTTTCCCAGAAAGGGGAGGTTAGAGACAGGTCTGTAGCTGGTCATTGCTTCTGGGTCCAGGGAGGGTTTTTTGAGGAGAGGCCTGATGATTGCTTCCTTCAGTAAAGCAGGAAATATCCCTGATTGTAAGCAACAGTTAACAATTTTGAGGAATACCGGTACGAACAGGTCGGGGCAGTTCAACATGAACTGTGTTGGGCCAGGATCCAGGTCACAGGTAGTTAGGCGGACGTGAAGGAGGATGCTTGATGTGACTTCTTCATCAATTTCTTTGAAGTTTGACCAAGGTGTTACGTTGTCTCTGCTAATGGTCTTCGGCGCTATATTAGGCTCAGATGCTGTAAGTTGGATGGCGGACCTTATAGCGGAGACTTTGTCTGTGAAGAAATGGGCAAATTGGTCACAGAGGTCCTTTGAAGACTCGATATTAAGTTTTTGACATGCTGGGTTGCAGAGTTTTTCCACTGTGCGGAACAGTTGGGCTGGTTTGTTAACTGCATTTGCAATCTCTTGTGATAGAAAGGATGATTTTTTTCCCGTGATTACCTTTTGGTAGCTCTTCAAGTGGAAGATTAAGGCATGTTTGTCTTCTGGGGACTGAGATTTGCGCCACAGCCTCAAGTTTATATAAATATATTGTACATCCTTGCATTTTTGAATGCTGTGCCGGGAGTATGCAATATATAGGTTTTCTGCTATTTCCCTGGAGTAATACTTAGGGTCTTTGTACACTGGTGCCTCATACGTTTCCACTAATATATATATATCTTTCTTTTTCTATTTTTCACTGGGTAATATCTGCCTATTTTCCCGTATATTGCATAGACTTGGGACAGTTTTGTCTATATACTAGGGGCAATACGTCCTTTTTAAAGCTATTAGGATCAATATGGCCTTCAATCCCTTCCCACACAAAGCCAATTGGTTGCCTTCCAATGAAGTTTTGATTGTGGATGCTATACAATGAATTGTTTCTCTCCAAACTGTGGATTTATGACTTGAAAAAGCGGAAGGTGCTCCTCTGTTTTAATAAATTTGTACTTTTATCATTGATCTTAGCCCCCTTGTCTATACCGCCTTCCACGGCGGTTACTACTGCATACACTGTTATCCCCCACGTGATGAATTAGGCACCGCTCATCGCGTAGCTGTAGTGCGAGCAGAGCGTGCGCCCTGGTCTCCATAAAGACAGCCACGAGAAGGGCCCAGGAGAGTGACGACACTTCCGCATTACGAACCTGGAGAGCCCGTTCCCCGGCTCGGTATAGAGGGACGCAGGCGAACCGTGGCTGAGTACGCTGTGCCAGCCAAAAGAAAATCAGGTGAGACCTGTCCTGTGGGAGTGTGTCGTAACGCATATTTGAGTCTCAGAGCGCCCCTCTTTTTGTATGTTTTTCTTCAAGATAGCAAGACACTCACCTTAACCGCCTAAAAAAAAAAAAAAATTATCGTCGAACTTAACCTTATATTAAATTGAAAGCCCATTATAATACACAGTACATCTTTCAGTCATGTGAGCCCACCAAGCCACAATGGCCACATTGGAATGGTTTGAGGCCTCTTTTCCACGAACTGTTGAACAAAGAGTTGTGGTCAATGGATCGTACTCAAAATGGGAGACTGTTAGCAGTGGGGTCCCACAGGGGTCTGTACTGGGTACAGTGCTCTTCAATTTATTTATTAATGACCTAGTAGATGCAGTAGTGAGCAATGTTGCTATTTTTGCAGATGATACAAAATTGTGCAGAATCATCAACTCTCAGGAAGATAGTGTCATATTGCAACAGGATCTGGATAGGATGGCTATATGGGCACATACATGGCAGATGAAATTCAATATTGAAAAATGTAAATTCATGCATTTTGGTCGTACCAATGGGCTAGCACCATACAAAATAAATGGGATACAGAGGGGGACATCAAACTTGGAGAAGGACTTAGGAGTACTCATCGACAACAAGTTAAATAATCGTACTCAATGCCAAGCCGCTGCAGCTAAAGCTAACAAAATTTTGGGATGCATTAAAAGGGAAATAAAAACTCGAGATGCTAGCATAATAATGCCCCTGTTTAACTCTCTAGTAACACATCTGGAATATGGAATTCAGTTCTGGGCACCACATTACAAAAAAGATATTGCAGTTTTAGAGCAGGTGCAGAGACGAGCAACAAAATTGATACGTGGCATGGAAGGTCTCGCTTACCAAGAAAGGTTATATAAACTGGGTTTATTTAGTCTAGAGAAAAGACGCCTTAAAGGAGATCTAATTAACATGTATAAATACATCAGAGGGCAATATAATAGCTTGGCGAATGAGCTTTTTGTACCTAGGCCTTCTCAAAGGACTAGAGGACATGATCTGCGCATGGAGGAAAAACGTTTTAGCCATTTATTTAGGAAAGGGTTCTTTACAGTAAGAGTGATTAAGATGTGGAATGCATTGCCACAGGAAGTCGTTATGGCAAACTCTATACCTGTATTTAAAGGGGGCTTAGATGCTTTCCTTGCGTTGAAAGACATCCATGGCTACAATTACTAGGTAATGCCTAATGATGTTGATCCAGGGATTTTATCCGATTGCCATCTGGAGTCGGGAAGGAATTTTTCCCTTTTGGGGCTAATTGGACCATGCCTTGTAAGGGTTTTTTCGCCTTCCTCTGGATCAACAGGGATATGTGAGGGAGCAGGCTGGAGCTGTACTTTGTACTGGTTGAACTCGATGGACGTATGTCTTTTTTCAACCAAAATAACTATGTAACTATATGTGCTAAGCAAGCAGTTACTAGGCAGCAGCCAGCAGTTACCAGGCAGCAACAAGCAGTTACCAGGCAGCAGTCAGCAGTTGTGAGTTTGAGAGGCATTTCACTGCCTTTCAACAGTTCATGGAAGAGAGGCCTAACAGTGAATACAATTACTTACATACAACTACGCAAGGCAACTTTCTAGCACAGTGTTTCTCCAACCTGTCCTTGTGACTCCCCAACGATGCTCGTTTTGCAGGCCACCTCACCTATGCACAGGTGAGGTAATTAGTTTCTCTGCTAGGTGGATTCTGTGTAGCTCAGACACTAATTTCCCCACCTGTGCAGAGGTGAGGTTGCCTGCAAACCGTGCACCATTGGGGTCACGAGGGCAGGTTTGAGAAACACTGGTCTGGCATATATTCAGGTCCACCAACGTTAGTGGCCTACTCTTCCGCTATCGGCCATGCTGGAAAACCCTTTGACGACCGATATTGTAGTTCTACTCATTTTCTCCTCTTTCCTGTATAAAAAGAACAGAACACGCTGCTTTGTAGAAGTTTAAACTATCACCAAAAAGATCAGGAATGATCATCTTGCCCAACATTAATCCTAAAGGTGGCCATACACTGGTCGATTTGTCATCAGATTCGACCAACAGACAGATCCCTATCTGATCGAATCTGATCAGAGAGGGATCGTATGGCTGCCTTTACTGCAAACAGATTGTGAACCGATTTCAGCCTGAAACCGTTCACAATCTGTGGTGGTGGTGGTGGTGCTGCCGCTCCCCCCCCCCCCCCCCCCGCCTCATACATTACCTGCTCCGCCGGCGCGAGTCCCGGGTCTCCGCTCTTCTTCTCCGTCTCCGCTCTGGTCTCCGGCATGCTTCCCTTCATCACGTCTGGGGGAAGTTTAAACAGTAGAGCGCCCTCTACTGTTTAAACTTCCTGCCGGGACAGGAAGAAGGGAAGCATGCCAGAGAGCAGAGCAGAGCGGAGACGGAGAAGAAGAGCGGAGACCCGGGAGTCGCGCCGGCGGAGCAGGTAATGTATGCGGCTCTATTGCGTCGGTCGTCGGGCATTCGAACGCCGCTAGCGATGCGCTCTTTACCCGCGGGCGATCGACTGTTATTTTCCGCACGGCACGATCGACGGGATCGGACGAAATGGATCGAAATTCGGCGTGTAGCGTGAACGATTGGCAGCAGATTCGATCCCAGTGATCGAATCTGCTGTCGAAACGGCGGCAAATCGGGCCAGTGTATGGCCAGCTTAAAAGTAGTCATACATGTAGTGAGGATGGGCAGATTGAACCAAAAGACAGATCTCTCTCTGATTGAATCTGATTAGAGAGCGATCTGCTAGCTGCTCATACACCGCAGGCAGATTCCCGATCCATTTCAGCATGAAATCTCTCAGGAATCGGATGCGTCCACCACCTAGCTACTGCCCTCCTAGTGTATAGATGTGCACCCCCGTGTGTATTTATACATTACCTGATGTCACACGTGCTATACGCCGGCGTATATAGCGCTAATGGAGGAGCGGGATTCCGAAGACAGATGGGCACCACATGGTGGGCGACACAGGACAGGTAATACATAAACGCACACACAGGGGATCCATTTATACACAAGTGGGAACAGCAGATATCGCTCATCACCGCTGAGCACCGATCGACCACGACAGCCCGACATAATGCAGCATGTCCGATTAATATACGCAACTCATTTCGGCCCGAAATGGTCACATAGTCGATGTTCTTGGCAGCACCGATTTTTATCCAATTCAATAATTATCAAAACGGATGGTCAATTGCAGGGACGGATCAAGACCAAGTTGCGCCTGGGGCAAGGTCAGGTTTTGGCGCCTAAACTGCCATTCATTTTGCCGCCTTTTTAAGATTTCAACAAACTGTGCCTGGGGCAAGATACCCGCTTGCCCCCCCCCCCCCCCCTAGATCCGTCTCTGGTAAATTGGCCTCCCAGTCGAGAGATGCAAGGCCATCTTAAATGAGTTTGTAGTGCAGCAGTAATTTTTTTTCTCTTTTTAAAGATAACCAGTGTTGGTTTTGACACGCATAGTATAATGTACTTGTCCAGCCCATCCCCGTCTTTAGCCTGTGGCACACGTACACAGGATTAGCTCTTACAGCACAGAAAGAGAGATCTGTGTGTGCTGTCAAATATTTACCCTCGCAGAAGAGTGCCAAATGAATTAATTCCCAGAGTACCAAAAAAATAGATATATAAATAAAGCAAGGCAGGCATCTCTGCACTGCTGCAGACCTGCATTCCTCAGCATTGCTATAGCATTATAGAACTATGTGAACGATGACATTTACCAAATGTGCTCTGAGCTGGGTGAGGATAACTCAAGCACCCCTTGAAACATGTATATTTGTTAAGAGTACAGGTTGTCCCGACTTACTGAAAAGTAAGAAGAAAAAAAGAAGGACTATCATTTTTTGAGAATATGGTTTGAAAAAATAAATTCAAAGAAAAATGTTTTCTAAACTTTGTAAAATAACATTTTGCTGCGGAACACTGTACTATATAGAGAGTTCCAAGCTCTGTATACACATTTAGATTGCAGCGATGTACAAATTATTGCCTTTTATTCCCCTACAGCCGGCCAGCTCTGATGGCGGCTGGCAGGCTGATCACGGATCCCCGCTTATGTCACAGCAGGGAAGACGCGCACATGCATTCCCTGCTAATCTCCGACTTCAGGACTTGACGCAAATCAGCGTTAGGCGATCCTGGCTGTGCTACCCTCCCACCACCCATCGGCGTTAACCGGTTGGGAAAAGGTTACCCGTATATACTCGCATATAAGCCGACCCGCATATAAGCCGACCCCCCAACTTTTCCCTGAAAAACCAGGGAAAAATGATTGACCCCCATATAAGCCGGGGGTAGGAAATGCTGGATTGGTGCAGCCCCCCAGTGTGTCCCAGTATAGCTAGTATAGTGCCCAGTATAGGTAGGTAGTGCCCAGTATAGCCAGTATAGTGCCCAGTATAGCCAGTATAGTGCCCAGTATAGCGCCCAGTATGGGTAGGTAGTGCCTCAGTTTAGCTAGTATAGTGCCCAGTTTAGCTAGTATAGTGCCCAGTTTAGCTAGTATAGTGCCCCAGTATGGCTAGTAAAGTGCCCAGTTTAGCCAGTATAGTGCCCAGTATAGTGCCCAGTATGGGTAGGTAGTGCCTCAGTGTAGCTAGTATAGTGCCCAGTTTAGCTAGTATAGTACCTAGTTTAGCTCGTATAGTGCCCAGTTTAGCTAGTATAGTGCCCAGTTTAGCCAGTATAGTGCCCCAGTATGGCTAGTAAAGTGCCCAGTTTAGCCAGTATAGTGCCCAGTTTAGCCAGTATAGTGCCCAGTTTAGCTAGTATAGTGCCCAGTTTAGCTAGTATAGTGCCCAGTTTAGCTAGTATAGTGCCCAGTTTAGCTAGTATAGTGCCCAGTTTAGCTAGTATAGTGCCCAGTTTAGCCAGTATAGTGCCCCAGTATGGCTAATATAGTGCCCAGTTTAGCCAGTATAGTGCCCAGTTTAGCTAGTATAGTGCCCCAGTATGGCTCGTAAAGTGCCCAGTGTAGCCAGTATAGTGCCTAGTTTAGCCAGTATAGTGCCCAGCATAGGTAGGTAATGCTCCCCCCTCCCCCCACGACCGCCGCTGCTATTACCTGTTTAGGCAGCGGCCGCTTCATAATCCGCGTTCCCTTTCTGTTTCAGAGTGTATCACAGCAGCGCGCCCGGCGCTGCTGCTGTGACGATGCAGAGTGCAGGAAAGAGCGCGGCTCCCTATAGCGGCGATCTGTATCGCCATTACCAGGGGAACCGCTCTTTCCTTCCCCTTCTGCATCGTCACAGCAGCAGCGCGGGGCGCGCTGCTGTGATACACTCTGAAACAGAAGGGGAACGCGGATTAGGAAGCGGCCGCTGCCTAAGCAGGTAATAGCAGCGGCGGCCGCGGGGGGGAGCGGGGAAGCGGGGCGCGGACCACCCACCACTAGACCACCAGGGAAGACTCGCATACAAGCCGACCCCCCAACTTTTGACCCCCTTTTTGGGGGTCAAAAAATCGGCTTGTATGCGAGTATATACGGTACTTTCTAAATGTTTATACAGAGAATAAAATTGCAGGATTCTAGATTAAAATTAAAATAAAAAGAGTAGGAGGTAGGTGGACAGTTTATTTTCATCTCGGTTTCACTTTAAAAACAGATCCAGGTTAAGAATGACCCTACAGTCCCTATCTTGTTTGTTAACCGGGGACTACTTTCCAAAACTTCCTTTATGTTTTTAAATAAATACTAAAAACACTCATGCATGCTGATCACATATATCCTAACAAACAATATACATAAATGTTTTATTAAAAACATTTTTAAAATGTTAAAATGCTTTTAATACTAACAAACTAGTAATTTTTCTATTATCCATAAATCCAAATATTTCTGAAAAGAGACTAACATGACTACACTAACACGTGTAAATAATCAAAAAACAACGTGAGGCAGCAGATTTACAACCAAAAAAACCTGACGCATTTCGTGGTCACAGTCACAGGGGATGGGCAATTTAAAGTGGATCCGAGATAAACTTTTACTCATTGCATAATTGTGTTAGTTTCATATAGTTTATAGGGCATTCCTCAAGCCAAATTCTTTTTTTGTTTTGTTTTAATACTCTAATATATATAATATAAACTAAGCAAGCCTCGCCCACAGCTCCTTTTGTGCCTTGGCTCTGTAGCAAGGGCTTATGGGAGCTCAGTCTGGGCAGGAGGAGGAGGAGGGAACTAGCCATTAATTTCAGAGGCAGAGGGGAGGAGGGAGGAGGAGAGGGGACTGAATTTACACACAGGCAAGCTGATAGCATCTCCAGCCCTCAGGCCTGTGACAATGTGACAAAAAGAACATGGCTGCCCTCATTGTATCACAGGAATAAATAATTATACACTTTTGAAGCTGTTTGCAGCTAGATATGATGTGTAAACTATCTAAAAACTTTAGATAAGATATATAGACAAGCTACTTGTTATAGTTAGTTTTTCATCTCTTCATCTCGGATCCGCTTTAAAGGCCAGAGAAATAAACCATTTTCAGCCTTGAGTGATATGGAGGCTGCCATACTTTTCTTCAATACCAGTTGCCTGGCCGCCCTGCTGATCTATTTGGCTGCAATAGTGTCCGAATAACAGCAGAAACAAGCAGCGAGACAGCCTGGCAACTGGTATTTTTTTTTTAAAAGGACATAAATATGGCAGCCTCCATATAACGCTCACCTCCAGTTCACTTTAATCCTGATACACACATCTAATTAATATTGGCCAAGGACGGACCAATTCTACCGGCTCCACATTGCATGACGTCCAATAGATTTTAAATACTATGAACAGATCACTTAAGGTAAGCTCTCATACTATATGGAAGTGGTAACAGTTTCTTGTACTAGGCTTAAGACCTTGTTTAATTATTACAAGGAAAGGGCACCTAAACAGAATGTAGAGAAGAGAAGTTACTAACTCAGCTGTACCTTTTCCACTAGCAATCACTAGCGCTTGCACTAAACGCTAGCGATTGCGATTCAGCAAGTCGCTCATTTTTTTTCTGCAATCACGATTTTGCTATCCAATGCATAGCACAGCAAAATCACGGTAAGAATCACTCCGCAGCACGATTGCGCATTGGTAAAATAGAATTGCGGTAGTGGAAAATACCTACTGCAATTCCTATGTTATTTAGCAAACCCTATCAATTTAAAAATCAGCATTGCAATCGCCGCAAGTGGAAAAGGGCCCTTACACACGTCCCCATGTCACTTACAACCCTTCCTCACTCCACATCCCTCTACTATACAGTGTGCCCTTTATGGCTGAGCCTCTGTCCACCCATACAGCTTCCATCCCTGGTGCTCTAGTGTCACCTCCTTACCCCGCCCCATTGCTATCACTCTATGGTGCATACAACTTGCATTATTCATACATTGCAAATATAAATCTAATCATAAACTGCCCTCATTCTTAAGGTGGCCATACATCAGAACGATTATGGGCAGATTCGACCAAGAGACAAATTTATCTCTAATCTGATTAGAGATAAAATTTGTCTCTAGTCGAATCTGCCCATACACTACAGGCCGATTCCGACCGATTTCAGTATGAAATCAGGGAATCGGCTGAGCCGCCGCGTCCGCCCCGCCGCTGCCCCAAAATGTATAAATGTATGTAGTGTGTGCATTTATACATCACCTGTCCTGTAGCAGCTTCCGCACGGTGTCCGTCCATCTCGCCGGGTAAGATGCATACACGGTAGCGGCGCATAGCGTCAGACGCTATGCGCCTCCAGAGTGTATGCGGAACCCGGCAAGATGGGCGGAAACCGGGTGGAGGCTGACACCGGACAGGTAATGTATAAATGCACTACACTACACACATCTATACATTGCGGTGGCAGCGGCGGGGGTTTCATCGTCTCATCGCTCGTTCGCAATTCAGCCGCCTTACTGCCGCGCACCCGACCAACCAACTTCGGGCCGACATCTTCCAGCATGCGATCGACCATGCGGCCAATTTCTGTCCCGAAATTGGTTGCTTTGTCGGTCGGGCATGCACTTGGCAGCACCAATTTTCATCCAATTAGATTATAATCGAATTGGATGGTCGATTGGTTGGTTGGTCAGCTAGTGTATGGCCCCCTTTAGTATTAAAGTAACATGCATCAGTGCAATCAATCATACAACTTATTCATTAAAGAGCACCCCCAGCCAAAAAAAAGTCTGAAAGGCAATACATATACCGTATGTAGTCTAAGCACTGTGTACAGTTAGATGAACATATAAAGTTTACATCTGGTGGATAGAACAGACTCGCATCTATATCTGTAGTAGCACTTCCTTATTTCTAAAGTACAGCCTCCGCATGTGTCCTCCCCTCCAGCCTGTTTCCCTCCCCTGCCCCTCCCTCCCCCTGCTCTCTGCCTGCCTGGATCAAATGACTTCTCTTTTTACAGTGTGTAGGAGAGAGAAGAGACAGGAGAACTGCTGCAGCCCGTCTTATCCTGACTGTTTGCTATAATAAGAAAATCACACTTTATTATGTGTGATTTTATATATCTTGTCAACTAATTAGGTTTAAAGCAAACTATAATTTAGGTACTCTTGAATTATGCATATACTGTAGAAATAAATCTATATTAAAATACCCTCGCCCTGAGGCTATGTTTACAGTAGGAGTTTTTGCGTTCCCTGTGTAAAAAAAAATATATATGCGTGCAACATCAAGGAAAAGTCACACCGCACGGTATATGACCATTACGCTGCATTGAGTGAATCATACAGTCAATGAAAATCATGCTTTGCTGCCACTGTTAATGTGCACGTTATGCAGTAACAGTGCATTGGGATGCCACACTCTGTTGGACGCACAGAGAGTTGCATAAGTTTCACACACTGCACTGTAATGTTACACGTTTCTACGCCTCCTGAACGTTTCAACCCAGTTGTGAGCACAGCCTTGCTGTTTAACATACAATCACTGCAATCAAGCAAAAACATAAGTTTGTATAAAACTTGCATTATGCATACGCAACAAAGAAAGTTCATAAACGCTCTAAACCCCCAAACATCATATCGGTGATATTGAGGGAAAAAAAGAAAAAAGAAAAGAAAACTGGCACCAGTATGCGGCAGGGATGGAACGGTCACAAGTGGGCTTACCTGCAGCGTGCACCAGTATGCCACAGCGTCTTGATTACAAAAAGAGAAGAGTGGGCACTGCTGCATAAAATCCCTTTATTGTGGCCGGGTTACAGAAGGTCGCAGTGGGGGGAGAGGGTTGCCTGACAGCTGTTTCGCAGGTGTGCAACCTGCTTCTTCAGAGGCTAAAAGAAGCCTCTGAAGAAGCAGGTTGCACACCTGCGAAACAGCTGTCAGGCAACCCTCTCCCCCCACTGCGACCTTCTGTAACCCGGTCACAATAAAGGGATTTTATGCAGCAGTGCCCACTCTTCTCTCTTTTTGTAACCAAACATCATATCAGTCGGTGCAGGATCAGGTCAGCCAGGCCATACGAGATAAATGAACAAAAAAGGGATCCGCAAACCAGACCAGATTGAAGTAGAAAAAGGCTAATATATTTATTTGAAAAATCCACAGACAGTGCAATAAAATCACAGGATCAACTCACGCGTATCGGGCTTACCATCTGCCCTTAATCGTAGTTGGTAGGCAGATGGTAAGGCCGATACGCGTGAGTTGATCCTGTGATTTTATTGCACTGTCTGTGGATTTTTCAAATAAATATATTAGCCTTTTTCTACTTCAATCTGGTCTGGTTTGCGGATCCCTTTTTTGTTCATTTGCATTATGCATTCATTGGAAATATAAATCGAATAATAAAGTGCTCACATTCTCATACAATCAAAGCAATCAAGGAAAAAACAGTTTGCATACAACTTGAAATATTCATAAATGTGTAGATAGCTTACATTATTCATAAATTGCAAAGATAAATCCAATAATAATGTGCCCTCATTCTTAAGGTGCGTACACACATGCGACTATAGTCGTTTGAAACGATCATTCCCCGATCATTTCAAACGACGATTGTCTAAAAAAAAAAAGCAGCCAACGACTATTAAGTCTAACGACGGACGAGCTAGATCGTTAAAAACGAACAATCTAGCTTGGTGGATTTTTTCCAACGAAGATCGTTTGCAAAAGTAGTACATCGTTGGAGAACGGTCGTTCGTACTAGGCGTGACATGCGCATTTCACTATTTCTCCATGGAACTTTTCATTTTTATGCGCAGGCGCAATAGTTGCTTTACGTGATGTAACGTTCGTTCTAACGATCTGATCGTTACACACCTTTTAAAACTAACTTTACTTAGGTCGTTCTTTCATCAATTAAAAGTTTGTTCGTCGTTGACAACGAACGATCGTTGTCGCATGTGTGTACATAGCTTTAGTGTTCAATTGTTTATATCATCATATGTGTAACCATCAATCTCATTACTCACATATTCACATTGTGCTAGGAATACACCATCAGTTTTTTCGGCATATAGATGGCTCGATAGATAATTTCCAACAGGTCCCATCAGATTTCAATCATTTTTCTGATCGATTTTCTCATAGAGGTGAAAGGAAATCAATCAGAAAATCGATTGGAAAATAGATCGGAAAGTAAATCTGCCAAAAAAAAAATCGTGTATTCCATGCATTAAAGCGGACCTGAACTCCGAACTTCCTCTCTGCTCTAATAACCTTTTAAGAAAACCATGTCTGTTACAGCTGATACAAATCCTGCAATAAATCTGCAGTGTTTTTACTTCCTGCTTTTATGGAAGCAGTTATAGGGTTAACATCCTGTGTTTACAAATTCACTGCTCTGCTGAGGCAGCAGAGATTCCAGAGCGGACAAAGAATAGAGATCAAATTGCACTTGTGATTAGTCACAGAAGAGGGGGAATATGGCTAAACTCTCTAAATACATACAAGCTGAATTTTTATATATTTTCCTTGCAAAAGTTCAGATCCACTTTCAGGCTTTGTTGTGGACATACACGTGCCTAATGACCCATACTCACGGGCTACAATTGTCGCCGCAACCATGTGGCACGCGCGTGTTGCGGCGACGGGTCGCCCGTGAGTATGGCGCGCGCCCCGAACCGCCGCTCGTCGCTGCTGTAGCCAGGCGATTGGCGCGGTCAATCACCTGGCGACAGTTGCCGCCGCAACTTTCGCTAGGACTAGTGACAGCAACCTGCAGCTGAGTGCACTGAGTTTCCGGCGGGGGGGAGGGACGACGGCGACAGCTTCCGTCGCATGCCTAATCCCTCTTCCGCAGTGTGTATGCGGAGGGACCTGGCGACGAGCTGTCGCCGAACTGTTGCGCACACGTTCCCGTGTGCTAGCGACAATCTACAAAAGTAGCCCGTGAGTATGGGCCATAACAGGCACTATTTTGTTAGTTCTATACAAAGTTACAGGCATCTAGTATGCATTAAGAAGGCCAATGCAGGGTGGGAGAAGAAACTGTACCACTCCTGACCTCAATTATATAACTTGTTACTATTAAATTGTTATTTAAACAAGGAAATAACTGATTATATAAAGTATGGAAACATGGCAGAGAGTATCATTCTGAATAATGCAATCCTGGCGTGAATTCCTCAGGCATTACATTCAGCATTTACTGAAACAACAATTGGATTTATGAGGTGCCTACTAGTTTGCCAAGACTCGGCTCATTGCATCCCTCAGCAAAGTTCTCTAAATCCAGATGTGAGAGAGACCCTGAAGTAGACCCAGGAAATTCAAGCCGAGATTTCTATGAAGATCCTACTCTGAAGCAGGCGTAACTAGAAATTACTGGGCCCCCCTTGAAACATTGAATGGGGCCCCCTCCTCTCAGGACAGAGCACTCGGGGAGGGGTAGAGAGGTTGGGGGTTGGATGTTGTACAGAAGAGCCTGCTGCACAATGAATAGGTTCTGTCTACAAATCTTTGTGTGCAAAACTTTGTATGATCCCTTATCAGTGGCTGAGCAGATGCAGTCATTAGAACAATTTTACAGAGAGCAGAACATATTTTTCTCTCCTTGCCCTTAGTGGTCAGTCTCTCAGGATGGGGCCCCCTGTGGCTTCTGGGCCCCCCTGCGGCTGCATCCTTTGCAGGGTCTATTGCTACGCCCCTGCTCTGATGTTACCTTCCGTACAAATTCCCACAAAACCATTTCTCAGGCACCTCACAAGGACAACTAATAAAGGAGGCCACAGGTTGGGTTTACACTGAATGTGCTGCCTCAGCTTCTCTCTGAGGCCCCATTCACACCTAAAAACACAAAGGCAATCGTTTTGCGTTTTGTGCGCTCTTTTTTTCCCTCCCGGCGCTCCACTACATGCTGCATTTTTGGTAAAAGCGCTTTTGTCATTAACTCCCGACGCAAGTTAGGAAGTGAACTCTTTGACCCGGAAAATAATAAATACAATGTATTTATTCTAAAAAACGCGAATGCAATCACCACATAAAGCGGTTTTGTGAGCGTTTCGTGCTCTTCCTATACCTTCCATTATTGCAAAAACGCCCCAAAAATTCTACAAGCACCACTTTGCGGAGCGTAAAGCGGATGCAACGTGCTGATATGAACCTTCTATAGATTGATTGCACAAGCGTTTTGTGGGTGATTTTGAAAATTGCCTGCGCTGGGAAAAAGGGCAAAAATGCCCTTCGTGTGAATGAGCCCTGAGACTTTGTGCACAAGACTTCGTGCCTTGCTGAATGGAATGGCAAAGAATCCATTGTGCACTAATGCAGCAGAAAGGGATTACACTGAATGGCACAACATCTGGAAGGCGACACATTGCATTCACTGTAGACCTAGCCTTTGGGTTAGAGATAACCTAGGAGGATTAGGTCTCTTTACACAGGAGGCTGAACTTGTTGGGCAGGCCGGGCAGTTCAGCCTCTCACGGGTTGGTCAAAAGCACCTATCAGGTCCAATTCAAATGCAGCCGAATAACAACATTTGTAACACCAGGCAAGTCATAGTTTGACACAGAGTGGGTTACCCAGAGGCAAGAAAAGGTCTACATATCTGACTGTGACTGTATATATGATGTGTACACAGGAATCTCATATATACTAAATAACATCTATGCTGTAAGAATAAAGCCTGATGTGTAGCTGTGTCACTAATAGAGATGGTCAATGAGATGGAAATAATTCTGCATTGATGCTGATTTATGCAAATGTATGCACTCCCTTTGCTTATGAAATCAAATAATTTGATATGTTAAAATTTGGTTAGGTGACTACAAATTAAAGGGTACCTGAGACGAATGAAAAGTAAAGTTTTTTTATACATACCTGGGGATTCCTCCAGCCCCCTTCAGGCCAATCAGTCCCTCGCTGTCCTCCTCCACCACCTGGATCTTCTGCTATGAGTCCTGGTAATTCAGCCAGTCAGCGCAGTCCAGCCACCTGCCGCTCCCACAGCCAGGAACATTCTGCACCTGCGCAATAGTGCTGCGCAGGTGTAGCACGCTTCTGGCGGCAGAGTGTGTGCATGCGCACTATGCCAGACTGGCTCAAGTACCTGGACTCATAGCAGAAGATGCAGGTGGTGGAGGAGGACAACGAGGGACTGATTAGCCTGAAGGAGGCTGGAGTATGTATAAAACTTTAATTTCATCTGTCTCAGGTTTACTTTGTTACACAGTAGTACTATACTCTACATATGCACTCCCCACAGAGCTGCAGGGAATCCACTGAGAATGTTGTGCACATTGAACAGAGAGGTGTTGTCTGTCACCCATAAACCTGGTTCAGATTGTGCATGAAAAATGTGTAATAGAGGAAGAATCTCCTAATTCCCCTGCAGCGTACCTGCACATCACATTTAGATGTATCACAGTTACATTGCCTAGGGCCTGATCCATGTTCAGATTGTACATGAAGAATGTGTAATAGAGGAAGAATCTCCTCGTTCCCCTGCAGAGCACGAGCCCCTGCACATCATTCTTACATGTACCCACAGTCACATTGCCTAGGGCCTGATAGATGTAAGTACTCTTACCAAGGACTAGTTTTAGTCTAAAGGGAATTAATATAGTAGTCTACATATCCTTCTCACTTCAGTCGTCTTGTAAAATTCCTAAGCGTTGGCAGTTAAGAGACGAATTTCACATTACATACTTTTAATCAACAAAATTGTAATATGAAAATTAGAGGAGTCGGAGTCGAGGAGTCGGAGGAATCCTAAACAGAGGAGTCAGAGTCGGTGGATTTTTGGACCGACTCCACGGCCCTGCCTTACCGACTCACAGGGCTCTGTCATAGAGACAGGCAGAGCAAGTGAGCTGCGACAGGACACGGCGGGGATTCAGCGGCGAGATTGGCGGAAGCGACGAAAATGGCGGCTGCGCTCTGTGGCAGTGAATTGAAATCTACGCCCTGCCAGCCAGGTAACCATCAAAACAGGGCATAGATTTCAATTACCTCGGTCCTTAAGTAGTTAAAAGGCTATCCAAACCCATTGTAGAACATGATTACTTAGAGCAGATGTAAAAGGACACAAGACCCATGTTTTTTTCACCCATGTAGTACACACGATTTCCTGATGCATATAAGTCTAGCCAGTATCAAGATTTGTGGAAATCTTCATTACTGTACTATAGTGCATATAGTTCCTGCTTGGCCTAAGTGCCAGAAGGACAACTATCTGATTTCCGAAGCGGACACATACAACTTTCCTGTTCCAAACATTCTGTTTACTGCATGTCAACCGATTCTGCCAAGCCATGGCACCAATCCCAGAACCAGCCGTGGAAAAGGACCAGCCCAAAATTATAAAGCAAACAACAGACATGTTTGTGTGCAAGGAGAACACATACTCTGCCTGTCAAACCTACAGTTATTTATTAAGACAGTAAAACCGAGACTTGTTTAATTTAGCATGACTGTTCTAAAGGAGCCTATTGACTGAAGTTGGCAGAATATCCATTTTGCATTTCTTAACTCTGCATACTATGTCACAGCAGCTATCCTCACCACAATCTTTCCAGAGACTGTATGGGGGTGGAGGGTGATCAAAGAGTACCCTAGGAGAAAACAAAAACACAGAGACAACAGAAGAACCAGTGGTGCAGTATGTCACAAAATAATGAGAAAATGTAAGTGGTGGAACGGAAAACTCAAAAAGGAAAAGTTGCAGATGGGCAACTAACCAATGCAGGCAGGTGGAGATCAACAAACACGACACCACTCGGGTATCCAGATGAAGGTCGCACGCTAATAAAACGAGACTAGATGGTCCACTGGGTGGCAGTGCCACAGGGTGCCGACTAGAACACCAATCCAATTCAATGGAGGGAAGAGGTGCCCAGATTATGATACAGGATTTGTTAAAGGGAAGGTCCAAGCAAAAAAAAAAAATGAGTTTTACTTACCTGGGGCTTCTACCAGCCCCATGTAGCCATCCTGTGCCCTTGTAGTCACTCACTGCTGCTCCAGTCCCCCGCTGGCAGCTTTCTGACCTCGGAGGTCAGGGCCACATTGCATACATTTTTACGCATTCCAGCTAGTGCAGGAACAAAAATTTAGGCGTTGCACCACTAACGCGTAAAAATGTATGCGTTAATGTTCCTGCACTAGCGGGAATGTGTAAAAATGTACGCAATTCGGCCCTGACCTCCGAGGTCAGAAAGCTGCCAGCAGGGGACTGGAGCAGCAGTGAGTGACTACGAGGGCACAGGATGGCTGCATGGGGCTGGTAGAAGCCCCAGGTATATGAAACACTTTTTTTTTTTGCTTGAACCTTCCCTTTAAACACAATAAAATGATAAAAACATGAGGTGGCTTACCTCAATTAAAGACATTCATATAATCGATGAATTTTTATTACGCAATGAATAATAAAATGATTGATTATATGAATTTTTCTTTAAGTGAGGCAAGCCACCTCATGTTTTTCTTATTTTATTGTTTTTAATAAAATGTTATCATATTCTGGGCACTTTTTCCCTCCTTTGTTCCCAGAGACTGGTCTATTCTGTGGCAGGATCAGTCCATAAATATAAATGAAGCTCCTTGCCAGAAACACCACCAGACCACATGTGGCACCCAGTGACCTTGGCTAAATAACAACACACACCTACGAAATCTTCACTTGATTGACTTGACTCATTTTTTTCTCATAAAACTGATAAATAAATTCCGAACCAAACTAACCAGCGTTAACTTTTCTAAGAATTTTCTATGCCAACACCCAGAAGCTAGCATATAAACCCACTTACCGTACCTTATAGGAACAGAAGTCCAGTGAATGGCTATTTTTACCACTGCCATGCAGTATGAAAGCTTACCTACATAATCTACACACATAGTATTTAGAAGCTGGTGGCCCTCATATTACATCAAAGTGGTAAAATTGGCCAAACAGCCGCCAATCAATGGTTATGTGTATGCATCCTAAACTTTTCTTACCAGGTCTCATATACTTCCCCCAGAACTACCAGTCTTCAGATTGAAGCCACAAGGTTCCCTGAAGCAGTGTCGCTTGCGAGTTTTCACCAGTCATTTTAGCATCAAAAATGCGATTTTCAATTTTGGGAAATTTTTTTGAAAAATAGGCTTGTGTAAAAAAAAAAAAAAAAAAAAAATTATATATATATTTTATATCATGAAAATTCACAAAAAGGGCAAAAAAAATTTGATAGAATTTTTGCTCGATAATCATGCCATGAAGATCGCATGAGCAGGAAGTAAGGGAAGATCTCTTAGAATGAGACACTTCAACTTAATACTTTCAGGGACAAGAAAGAAAGTCCCTGAACTTTGACTTCAAACATCTCAGTGAAATGTGTTCTCTCACGCAAATCCAACTATTGCAGCATTCTGCAAGTTAAACCCCCTGTAGCACAACACTTCAGAAGTCCTGCTGTAATGGCAACTGAGGTAGTATAATTCTTTACACTATTTGTTTGCACAAATGTCAACTTGTACTATCTGGAAAAACAAAAAATGTTTTACTAACTGACGAAGAGGGAATCCTCTGGATTGTCCTGAAGCTTCCCATCGAATTGACCCACCATTGCAGCACAGGGACCCTCTGCACCTAGCTGACAAAAGCTTGTCAGATATGTTCTCACCGCTGTGATGCCCTTAGGGACGGAGCACACTGGCATGCTTCTGTCTGCTTTTCAGCAACACATCAATGTTACAGATGTTGAAAATCAAACACAAGTGGCAAAGCTGCGCAGGCATGCTCACTCATGTACAGTACAGCCGGGCTTGTTCATGAAGGAGAGCACGGTCGCGAGCTAGAAGAGTGTCCCAGCCAGTGGTGGTGGGGTTGAGAACAACATGGGAAGCCTCTGGACTCTCCTCATGCAAGTATCTGACTTTTTCTCACCAATAGTACAGGGTTGGCAGAAAATAGCCAGTGCTGCTGATCTCTGGACATCGCTGTAACTGTTCTCTGATCAGATTCTGGTCTTTTTGATAAACTGAAGTAGAGAGGTTCAGCTGCCGGCCACAAGCGCCGCTCGGCTGTAATTACATGCAGCCAAAGGGCAGCATTTAGTAACACTGCATGTGTCACGTGTGAAACGCAGCGGCATTACCCAGCAGCAAAAACTCATGTCGTGTCTGAGAACAGCGGTACAACTACATGGAGCGGCCGCCTGTCCACCATCTGTGCCAAGCTTGTCTATATAGCTGTGAGGCAATGTCAATGCATGTATGCTTTGTAATTTTCTTGTTTAACACTTTAGCGCTATGGCACTTTGTTATGGTCCCCTGATGAAGCCCCAATGTATATGGGATGAAACATGTTGGGTTGTTGTGGTGGGGTGGTGATGTATGTATGGTAACATTCAATTGTGAGCAGAGGGAATAGTACCCTTGCACACTTTTGGACCTCAGGCCATTTATGGGATCTTCTACTTAAAAGTCCTCCCTCTTTAGTTTGGAATACTGAAACACTAATTATGGGAGATAGAGACTCCTTTTTTCAGTCAAAGTAAGTTTTATCAATGTTAGTCCTCTTATGCTAGCAAACATTGTGTTTAATACGCCAAGCCTTATCAAGCGCCTGGCCAGTGGACAAGAACAGCTGACAGTCAGAGAATTCCCCACCTTCAGCTTCTTGTGGAAAAAAGGCCTTAAAATCGTAGTAAAATTGCCCCGATTGCAATTTGAATGCAAGTCAATGGGAGCATTTAAAAAAAAAAAAAACCAAAAAAACCACAAAGCTCTGATGGTCAGAAAAGCTCTCAGAAAGCGCTCATAGTAGCACAGTAGCTAGTTAGGTTCGGGGTGATTGCTGGTATCTGTTAACCTTTCTGTGAAATCTGTGACTGGTTGTGAGCAGCAATCACAGGTAACCTGCAATAATCCGTGCTGCCACCTTTCATCATAATTTGACCAAACTGAACTAAAATCCACTTGTTATAGGCCTCTGTCATGTTGCGGGTATCATACTCAGCAAGTAATTCTTACATCAGCCAGCTTATTCTAAGATTAGCAGTGCTTTGCTGCTGATGGCAGCTCCGATGAGCTGGAAATAGCAACGCAGACATCTCCCCACGGCTGACAAGTGTAGATTTATATGAGACTATAAACGATTTATTAGGGATTACGTGGATTTCCAGTCTACATTTCCCTCCTGTCCATTAAGAATTACCCTCATTTCGACGGCACTACTTTATATTTTGTCAGGTTCTGTGCCAGACCTCCTCCACACAACACACTTTTATATCCTCAGCAACTGTGGATGAAACGTGTATTAGAAATGATTCAGTAGAACAGGACAGTCCTCTGTTTAAAGGCCAATAACAAAAATGTAGAGATTTCGAAGCAAACCTAAGGGGGAAAAAAAGGAGTTATTCACCTAGGAAAAGGTAAGCCTCTTGATCCTCCAGAGCAGGGGTCTCAAACTCAATTTACCTGGGGACCCCTGGAGGCAAAGTCAGGATGAGGCTGGGCCGCATAAGGGATTTCACAATCGCGGCACATCGCCGCCTCTGCCCGCCCCTCTCACTCTTCCTTCACAGAGAGGGGTGGGGAGAGGCGGCGATCTGTGCGGCGATTGACGTCAGGAGGGGCAGAGCTGAAGCTGAAAGCTCTGCCCCTTCCAGGAAATGCCGGCGGATTGCCCCCCGGGCGATTTGGGGGCTCTTCAGCCCTCGTTTAGCGGCGAGGATGCGGCGGATTACTTGGGAGCACTGAAGCGAACTATAAGGAAGCTTTTGCCAGCGAGGGCCACAAAATATTGTATCGAGGGCCGCAAATGGCCCGCGGGCCGCGAGTTTGAGACCCCTGCTCCAGAGGCTTCTCACGTCTTCCTGGTGACCGCCACTTCTGCCCTGAGTCCACCTTGAAGATTCAGTCTGCGCTAGTCATGACACACAAGCAGGCCCAGATTTACCTCACAGGAGCCTATAGGCACAAATGTTCTGGCACCCTAGACTTCGCTCTCCATGAACCAATAAACCCCCGCTGAACCACAAAGCAAATGTGCTGGCCGGTCAGGCTGACACTTCTCCCTTACTTCCCCTGCCCATCATAGGTAGCTACAGGGGTTACTTAGCATTAGGTAGCTAGAGGAACCTCAGTATTAAGTGACTAGAGGTGCCCCCCCAGGTATTAGGTAGCCAGAGGTGCCTCAGACTGAAGGGAGTCCTCATGAGTGGAATGCCAAGATGCAGGTAAGTAACCTCTCATTTACTCTCAGCTCAGGACTCTGCATAGGGAAGGAGGGAGGGAGGCACTTGGGGAGGGAGTGAGCCACATTTCCCTCATCAGGCGCCTGTAGGAACGTGCCTACAGTGCCTTATGGTAAATCTGGCCCTGTGCACAAGCATGGCTGTGCTGCACCCGTGCAAGTGTGGCTCTGGCTTACTGTGCATGTGCATGTGCATGAAGAGGAACACTTGCCCCTTTTAAAAGGAATGGCTATACAGAGTCCCTTAGCAGGTGATCCACCACACTCAAATTCAAAAAAATGGAATGTCATGAGACTGGTACTATGATCAGCCAGATCATAGTATCAGTCTCATGACAGTCCTCTTCTGTTGTTCAGTCCATACGATTTGTACCATCTAAAATTGGTTCTTTATTAGGCTTTTCTTATAAGGATAACAACATTTTAAAAAATTTCATCTGTAGGTAAGTCAAAAAAAAGTCCTCTTTTGTTGCTCATGGATATTGTGCTCACAGAGATTTTATGAATATGCCAATTTCTGGATTTTGAATTTGTGTCAAAGTTTATTCAAGTATTTGTACTGCAAGACTGTTAAAGTATTTTTTCATAAGTCCTTTCTATAAGAAATATTTTCTTGGGGTCGGCATCGTGGTGTATAGACAGGTTGTAATTCTTGTGGGTAAAGTAACCCACCGCTTGGGGTGGGCATTTAACACAGGATCGTTCGCCTTGAGTCTACCAACCTGGCAAGGTTTATGGACTTGGATTCTACATGGTGGTTGTTTAAAGAGAATCTGTATTGTTAAAATCGCACAAAAGTAAACATACCAGTGCGTTAGGGGACATCTCCTATTACCCTCTGTCACAATTTCACCGCTCCTCGCCACATTAAAAGTGGTTAAAAACAGTTTTAAAAAGTTTGTTTATAAACAAACAAAATGGCCACCAAAACAGGAAGTAGGTTGATGTACAGTATGTCCACACATAGAAAATACATCCATACACAAGCAGGCTGTATACAGCCTTCCTTTTGAATCTCAAGAGATCAGTTGTGTGTTTCTTTCCCCCTGCAGCTATCTTCCACTGAAGTGTGACAGTGCAGACAGCTCTGCCTGTATGTAATTCCTCAGTATGTGAAAGCCCAGCCAGCTCAGAGGAGGATTTATCCAGCTTGTAAAAGATAAGAGAGAAGAGAGAAGCTGCCCTACTCTAAATAATACACAGGCAGTGTGCAGAGAGGGGCCTGGAGGGGGGAGATGCATCACAGAACCACAACACTGAAGAACTTGGCAGCCTTCCAGACACAGGCTGACAAATCTGACAAGAGAGAGATAAGTTGATTTATTACAGAGATGGTGATAGTAGAACGTGCTGCAGTAAGCCAGAACACATTAGAATAGCTTTTGGAACTTGTAGGATGATAAAAAACAGGATGTAATTTTTGTTACGGAGTCTCTTTAAATACGTTGGGCCCGATTCACAAAAGATTTTCTGTTGAATTATTTCACCTTATTAACTGACAATTTATATCTCTCCTTATCGAACAACTCATGGTTTAGCTCTCCTTATTTATCTCATGAATTATCTCTCCTTGTTTATCTCATTGATTAGCTCTCCTAAAGGTCCGTACACACGTCGGACTGGAGGCAATGACGGGTCCGTCGTTGCCTCCCGCTGGGTGGGCGTTCCAACGACAGTCCGGCGTGTGTACGCACTGTCGGCGGACTGATACGGCTGTTTTTGAGCGATCCGCCCGCCCAGCGGGAGGCAACGACGGACCCGTCGTTGCCTCCAGTCCGACGTGTGTACGGACCTTTAGAGTTACAGTGAAAAATAAGTACCCTTTGTGAATCAACCTCTTTGTTATTTATTTGAATAAAGGGATGGCTTAAAAATATAAATAAAATAACGGTTTTATGGTTAACCCAACTTTAATCCTCTGAAACCCAGATAAAAGGCAGAGGCCTATTTTCATCCACATACTGGTGTCTGTCTTTATTTTAGGAAAAGTTTATTATTCAAGTTATTGCTAAGCTTATAGGGGTGACCATTTACAGACCCATGTGGCTGCCTGATGCTGTGATGAGGAGGAGAGCTCAGAGCTATTACTCCATCAAGCCTCATTGAAAAGCACTATGCTATTTACGGAAAATATTCTAAAAATACCTAGCCTGGGGTCTGACTCGTCTGCTATCAAACCACTGCAAGGTTCTATTTCTAGAGTTGCATTAATAAAAGCAGGAAAATCATATCATCCTCCTCCAGATCTCCTATCAGTGGAGCTGGAGAGCTCTGAACAAAGACAAATTCCCCAGAGATCTGACCGGATGGAAACCAAACACAGAACGGGCTTTGCGACAACAGTATGAGGTCTGCACTGGACACTACATCCCAAAGGATCACATTCAGGCTTCCTATAGGAGAGACCAATATCCATATTAGCATTTACTTATTAAAGTGAAGGTATATTAGTAATATCATTGTTTATCTCATCAGTTTATTTTCACTTTGGGTTCACTTTAAAGGCATAAATGCACCCAATAGCATCTCACACAGGTGCTATAATTAACACTAATGGAGGATGTTTGCTTCCAAAACAGTTCTCCCTGCGGTGCAAGTAATTATTTGAGAACTGATGAGTACAAGAACTTCATAGCAGGTTGCAAATTGAAATCATTTTTAATAAAACTTTACCAGCAAAAAGTTTCATAACAAAAGGCTAAATCTCTCCCCTCACAGTAGGACAGCAGTCAGCACCGCTTCTGACTAAACACTGCGTGCAAAACAAAGCGGAGAATGCCGACATGTGACTAATCTGAGATGTAGCTAACTCAGCTCTGCGACAAAACTAAAAATCCAGTCCCTGCTATAATACCCACATAGAGGAAGTCAAAGAAGCCTCTCCGGCTCAAAATAATGTCCCATCTGGCAACGCTGACATGTGCCCAAGTGTTCCATGTGACCTCTGGCCCATTAACTTATAGCGTAATACATGTCTGCATCTAATCTATATTTAGCTAGGGATTTGCTCCTGGGCGGACTTGTGTTATGACTATCAGCAGTATTTGGCATTATCAGGAGGGCTGCTGCGCATACAAGCAAGCTATTCCTGGAAGTGCTGTTTTCAGCTCTGAACAAACGTCACCTCAGACAAACAGCACGGGAATTAAATGTCCCTGTACAGAATGAATTAACATTAACGCAGCAGTAGCTCAATACAGGGCCGTAGCCACCACACACAGAAAATCAAATCTTTTACTAGAAAGTGAAAACTCAGCACGGCACAATGGCCTCCCCCTGCAGCCAATTCCTAAAGAAGACACAGGGGTGACTTCCTGGAGGAGGAGAAGCAGGACAGAAGTGTGCTGGTGTCCATGGCAAACATTCAGTCCTGTTCTGAGGAATTCCTGGTTTATTCATGCCTGGCTGTTTGATTTGGAAACAGACTCCCTTTATTGCCCTCCCCAAAAAGTCCCCAAGTATTTAGCACCACAGTGCTCAACAAGCAAGAAGAATGTGCAGAGTGCACAAGCATTCAGAATACTGCAGTGAGCTGAGAGGTGATTGCTGAGGCTTCCCTCGCGGCCCTGATCAAGGTCCACGCTCTGCGACGGGTGACCAAAGGACAGCCAGGGAAGCCTCATTAGGATCCATAATGAGGCTCTCCTCTTCTTAAAGGGGCACTATGGCGGAAAATTTAAAAATTTAAAATATGTGTAAACCTATACAAATAAGAAGTACGTTTTTTCCCAGAGTAAAATCAGCCATAAATTACTTTTCTATGTTGCTGTCACTTACAGTAGGTAGCAGAAAACTGACGGAAATCTGACGTCAGGGATTTATTTATTTTCAAAAGCACTTCGTTAATGGCAGTTGCTCTGTCCAACTGCCAAAAAACTGTGTAGGGAGCAGGGAAGCTGGCCGGCATCATGGTTTAAATCATTTTTAGGTAATATCTTTATAAAGAATAAAAGCCTTGCCGAGAATCCCCTATGAAGAGATGGACTAGTCGCTTCCGTCAGATTTCTACTACCTACTGTAAGTGACAGCAACATAGGAGAACATTAATGGCTCATTTTACTCTGGAAAAACACACACCTTTAAGTATGTGATTTTGTACCCGAGCTCCAGCTCTGGTACACTTTTAGTTTCTGTTCAGGATTGAAATTGTAAAGTGAACGTGAGGTGAGAGGGATATGGAAGCTGCCATATTTATTTCCTTTGCGGAATGATTATTTTCGGATTTTAGGATCTGAAAGCGATGCAATTTTTTTCACAAGCTTTTAGACCCCAAAAATCATACCGCTACATCTGCAGCAGCCCTGCACATTACTCACCTCCCATGGATCCAGCTCGGGGTTACCGCTTTGAGCTGCGGATTTCTGGCCCGAGCCTGACTCGGGATTACCTCTAAAGGAGGTTAAGCAATACCAGTTCCCTGGCCATGCTGCTGATCCTCTGGCTCTAATAAATGTAACCATAGGCCCTGAACAAGAATGCAGCAGATCAGGTATTTGACATTATTATCAGATCTGACAAAATTAGCTGCATGCTTGTTTTTGGTGTGCTTCAGACACTACTGCAGCCAAATAGATCAGCGGGGTTGCCAGGCAACTGTTATTGTTTAAAAGGAAACCAATATGGCAGCCTCCATATCACCGCTCTCCTCAGGTTCACTTCAAATTTGGCTGAGGCTTAAGACTCTGCCAAGCGTTGCTGCCTGCCAGATCATCTCGGCCGAACACTACCCAACGCCACTGTACTCCCTCCCGGCCTTGTCATGGGTCGCTCATCATCCCTCTAACCCCATCCTTAGTAACAGAACGCGTTACTAGCCTGTAGGCTCTTGTCCCTGGCAGTTCGGCTGCTGAAGCAAGTAATAAGTTCAGAAGAATAGTTCAGCAGTCCGGTGTATGAGCCCTTCAGGAGAACTCGAGTCATTGCAATGAAGCTTTCAATATTTTTCTTTTTTTCTTGCCTATAATCTGCTTTTTAAAATTGCAAATGCAGGAGCAGATTTACCAAACCAGTGCAAGGAAGGCTGGAGAAAAACAGGTGGAGAAGTGGAGCAGATGGCCAGAGGATGGATTCGGATTGGTTGCTGCACTTGTTTAGCTCCATTTTATTTGCTTGCTTTGGTAAATCTGCCCCACAAGGTATCCTGTAGTGAGTAGGGATGGTCAATGGGATGCAAATAATTCCGAGTTGATGTAGGATTATGCAAAATGATAATTTGAAAGTCCCCCACAGGACAGCCCAGTAGTCTGTCCGAGTCCGCATGTGCAGCCTGGCTGTGCGCGCTCCCCCGTCGCAGTCCGGTGACCAGGAGAGTTTAGCGCCTGCGCAGGAACTACTACAACTAACTACAATAACTACAGAGCACTCCCAGCCGCGAGACAGAGTACTGGGCCATACTGCAGGGGGCAGGAGTGGCCCAGGGACCGAGCGGCCTCAAGGGGGATGGAGGAAGCCCCAGGTGAGTATAAAACCTGCAACAACTTTCGTCTCAGGTGCACTTTAAATTCACATTCAGAAGATGTTGTTACACCGCCTGCCATGCTATTAATCATAAATAGCTTCTCCCAGACAACAGCCAGCTATTCTATTGTCTTAAAGGAGAACACTATTTTAGATCCTGGCATCCCTGCAAAGGATCAATTTCTCTAGTTATCGGGTGACTCATTCAGACAGGATGAGTCAGCCGAATGGCTGGAGGGACACGTGCAGCTATTAGCATCTCAATGACAAACATGGTTTTTAAACTATACATTACAGATGTAATTCATACCAATGATATCCCCCATGGCTTATTCCTTTAGACAGATGAACAGGGAGTTCAGAGGGTCCCCTGAGGTCTGTGTGCATTTCCTGTGGTGGCTCTGCTTTGCTCCCACAACCAAAAATATTAAGAGATTTGTTTGAAGTACTGACATTCATCTTGATATGCACTATGGTCCTGTGCAGATTCATCAATGCTGCACTGACAACTGCATAAACACTGGGGTCTGTGCAGAGCTTGGGAACAGGAAGCACAGGTTAGAGAAGCTGGCTGCCCTATTGGATAAGAAATACTCCCCCATTTCTGTCCCCAGGAGGGACCTCCTACAGCAAGAAATGGTCTCCTTTATATGGGCCCTGCAAAAGTAACAGGATACCAACTAAATGTATGTACAAAATGGAAGGGGGCTTGTCAGTTCCAAAATATTATGTGGTGTCACAGCTTGCACAAATGCCCCTCACATATACTGGGTCCCCCTGATCTGTTTGAGAAAAGCAAAAGATTTCTGGTAGGAAAGGGGGTATCAGCTACTGATTGGGATGAAGTTTACCCTTTGGTTACAGTTCCTCTTTAAAAAACTTTAACTGGAAAAAAAAATGGACAGTTCCTTATCTGGCGTTTCTTCCAGCCCCCTGAATTCTTCCTGGTCTCTTGCAGTCATCCCGCACTGCTCGGTTCCCTCAGTGTCCCCACTCCAAACCCTGGATGTGCAGCCCCATGCCTCCTCAAAAGCAAAGTAAGGAAAAATTGCTACTGCGCACATGCAGAACATTCCCAGACCATAAGCGGGCACTCGAAGAGGCGTGCGGACAGGACTGCGCATGTGCAATGGCAGTGACTTGCCCGGCTTACACAATGGGGACAATGGGAGAACAGAGCAGCACAGAATGATGGTGCGGGACAAGGAAGACTTCAGGGGGCTGGGAAAAGCCCCAGGTAAACCACTGGCAATTTTTTAAGTTATGTATCTCTTTAAGGCAGGAGTGTCAAACGCAAATACAAAGTGGGCTGAAATTGAGCTCTGGGACCATATCACGGGCTAACCTCAATGTCTAGTGGCCACATCCCTCCCTTATAAAAAGTGTGGTGTCTAATAGCCCTCCTCCATCCCCTATACAGTTCCCTGATGTTTAGTGGTCCTCCCTCCCCTATACGGTTTCCAGGTGTCTAGTGCCCCTCCTCTCCTTTACAGTTCCCTGGTGTCTAGTGCCCCCCTTAACTCTCCTATACAGTTCCCTGGTATCTAGTGCTGTCCACCTCATATAGCTTCCCTGGTGTTATAGGGCTTACCCTCCAATAAAGCTTCGCTGGTGGTCCTGAGTGGGCCAAACATAATGCAGAGTAGGGAAACCACCTGAGGGCCAAATCTGATGACTCCGGGGGCCAGATTTGGCCCACAGGTCCGATACTTTGACAAGTATGCATTAAGGCTGGTACGTAAGCTAGATTAAACTCAGCCAAGATTGCCAGTAGCAGCCCCCTCTGCCAGGGATCAAACATGTGTACAGTGGCCCCCGACCCCTCTGGGCATTTCAGCAAGTGATCCGTCAAGACAGGTTACCCTAAGGCCCGACACACTGCAATGCACCACCTATGCAGCGTGACGTATAAGAGCATGCGGCATGCAGTGCGCTACCACAAGACTGATGCGTTACAGCCTTATGGATTTATATGAAGTCCAATTACTGAGCTAAACATTGGTAAGATATGATGTAAGCGCCTCTAGTAGTGGTGAAGCGAAAAGGAATGCAGATCTGTTCTGTGCCAGCATTGTCTGCGAACAGCAGAGGTGCAGCAAGTTTACTTACCGGAAAAAGAGAGGCGTGTTCGAGCTGCGAGGAGGAATTAGCGCAGAGATGGGAGTACACACATTCTTTGCCTTATCTTTAATACAGTTAGATTTCTAAATAGAGAATCCTTCATAACAGCAATGAGAAGTAAACAGAACTCTCCTCCATGCAAGCTGAACCCGCAAATGACTGTGAACCACTCTAAGTGAACACAGTGAAACACTTCAGCTACTCGCATGGTACATGCATGTCACATTGCATCAGGAGGGGTTGGCTGAGCACCAGCATATAATTAGAGGCCTTCTATCAGAGAGCAGCTGCTCAAGGCAATAGAAAACTCCTGATACTACGGCAAGACTGAGTACCGAATATTGCCTCTGTCCTACCTTTCTTTTGTTAGGCCTCTTTTCGGCAACTGGTAGGCAGTAAAAATGCCTCTCAAACTCTCCCAACTGCTTGCTGCTGCCTGGTAACCGTTGCTGAGCACACAGTTCAACCGTCCGTGGAAAAGAGGCCTTAAGGCTCATACACACGGGGTACGGCCGTCGCCGCAACCACGTGGCACGCGCGTGTTGCGGCGACGGTTCGCCCGTGTGTATGACGCGCGCACCCCGAACCGTCGCCCGTCGGAGCTGTCGCCAGGCGATTGACATGTTCAATTGCCGGCTACAGCCGTCGCCGCAACCTCGACGGAACTGTCGCTAGTCCCACATGTGTATGCGGGCTAGCGACAGCTACCCACACACGGAACACGGAGTTTCCGGCGGGGGGGGAGGAACCTCGGCGACAGCTTCCGCCGCATCGCTAATCCCTCTGCTGCCGTGTGGATGCAGAGGGACTTGGCGATGAGCTGTCGCCGAACTGTCGCCGAACTGTCGCGCACACGCTCCCTTGCGCAGCGACAGCTACAATTGTCCCCCCGTGAGTACTTAGCTTAACAGACTACCCAGCAAGCTCATGGTGAACCAGAACTCCTAGGATTGTGTGAGGGGCTACAAAGGACCAAAAAGCCCTCTTACTAAAATGTTACGCAAAACAAAAGTTTGCCTTCTCAAAACGGACTGTATTTGCGATAATTCAGGTTGGAGTGAGCGCTGAGGTGTCCCACAATGCATCACTGCTGATGATTTGCATATTCAGCAGTGAAGCATTGAGGGAGACATCATATGCTCACTCCAACCTGAATTATCGCAAATGCCTTCTGTTTTAAGGCGGCAAAGTTGTGTTTTGTCCAGGGCTGTGGAGTCGGAGTCGGAGTCGTGGAGTCGGAGTCGTGGAGTCGGGCAATTTTGGGTGCCTGGAGTCGGAGTCGGGGAAAAATGCACCGACTCCGACTCCTAATGAATTTGTAACTGTAATTAAAATAGAAAATATGATAAAATGTTCTATTTCTCAGATAAAAGTCATTAAAAATAATGTATATATACAGTATATATACAGTAATAGCTGTGCTTAGTCTACAAAAATGAAATAAACCAATCAAAATTAGTTACTTGTGCTGCTTCAATAAAGCAGTCCCCGTATTTTTAAAGTCAGATATACATATCTGATTGTGACTGTATATATGAAGTGTACACAGGAATCTCTTTTATACACTAAATAACATCTATGCTGTAAGTATAAAGCCTGATGAGACGGATGAAAAGTAAAGTTTTATACATACCTGGGGCTTCCTCCAGCCCCCTTCAGGCTAATCAGTCCCTCACTGTCTTCCACCACCCGGATCTTCTGCTATGAGTCCTGGTAATTCAGCCAGTCAGCGCTGTCCGGCCGCATGCCGCTCCCACAGCCAGGAACATTCTGTACCTGCGCAATAGTGCTGCACAGGTGTAGTATGCTCCTGGCGGCGGAGTGTGTGCATGCGCACTACGCCTGACTGGCTCAAGTACCTGGACTCATAGCAGAAGATCCAGGTGGTGGAGGAGGACAACGAGGGACTGATTATTCTGAAGGCAGCTGGAGGAAGCCCCAGGTATGTATAAAACTTTAATTTCATCTGTCTCAGGTTTACTTTGTTACACAGTAGTACTATACTCTACATATGCACTCCCCACATAGCTGCAGGGAATCCACTGAGAATGCTGTGCACATTGAACACAGAGGTGTTGTCTGTTTACAATCTCCTCATTCCCCTGCAGAGTACCTGCACATCATTCTTACATGTACCCACACTTACATTGCCTAGGGCCTGATAGATGTTCTTTGTTCCGGTTTGTACCTTTTACAAGTACTCTTACCAAGGACTAGTTTTAGTCTAAAGGGAATAAATATAGTAGTCTACATATCCTTCTCACTTCAGTTGTCTTGTAAAATTCCTAAGCTTTGGCAGTTAAGAGACGAATTTAATGTTACATACTTTTAATCAACAAAATTGTAATATGCAAATTAGAGGAGTCGGAGTCGTGGAGTCGGAGTCGGTGGAATCCTAAACTGAGGAGTCGGAGTCGGAGTCGGTGGATTTTTGGACCGACTCCACAGCCCTGGTTTTGTCCCACTGTTCTTGTGAGCAATATCCCACCAGAGTGGCCAGTTTACCATTCAATACAAAGATTATGAAAAATAAATGATTAGCCCTTATGAAGAACAATTATACAGACATCAGAATCCACAGACAGGTGGATCATTCTGCAAACTAAACATCCACATGCTGGGACTGGGGTGGGCAGGGAAAAATCCACTCAGAAGGTGGGCAATACAGAGGCCTGAAGAGACCATGCACTGTGGGAATCGTCGAGGGAAAAATGTGCATGCAGATGCGAATTTCGCATGCGGGTCTATGCGAATTTTCATGCAAATTCGCATGGATGACGATGTATGCGAATTTAACCATGGCAGTGCTGGTGTGATTTTTCATTGTTTCTATGCGAATTCGCATGAAAGTTTGCATACCCAAACCGCATGCGAATTTCCTATGTCAAGTACCTATTCAGTAAGGAGTTCAAGGCAAGACTCCCTAACACTGCAGGGTGGCCTCTTGAGCACATCACAGTGGCTGCAGCTCTTGAGCGCTTTGAGTCCAACAGGAGAAAAGCGCTATACAAATGTTCGGATTATTATTATTGAATACATTGTATGTGATTCGCATAGCGGTATGCGAATTCTAATGGCTCTGCCATGCAAAAAAAATTTCTGCACAGAAAAACGCAAAGGAATCCTGACAAGTGGAAACAGTCCCATTCACTTGTATTGCTATACGAATTCGCCCTAAAAGTCCCTAAAACTACATACACACATAAGATTAATGACATTGAGAGCAATCAGGACTCAATCCCTCAGGTAACAGTTCAGGGCCGCCTTCTGTACAGACGCAGGACTAGTCTGGGGGAAAGTCTGTTGCTATGGAGGAAGGAGGCGGGACAATGGGCATTGCAAGGTGAAACACCTGACAGGAAGGGATGAGTGAAAGAAAAATGCAAATGGGTTTCGCTAAAGATGCCCCTCCCCATCCACTTGTATGCTAAACATAAAGCAAATTCACCAGCATCAACCACACCCACAGACCCTGAAGCTCAGTCCCTGAATTTAATGGTTTCTGTTCACATTACAAGACCAGAGCTGTTTTTAGGCATAGGCAAACTAGGCACATGCTTGGGGTGACACTTACCAGAAGCAGCACCATAGGTAATCCTAGCACACTGTGTATAACCCTTAAGCCTAATACACACGGTACAATTTTCCATCAGATCAACGGGACATCTGATAAGTTGCATCGTGTGTAAATGTCCAAATTGTTCCCGATCGATAATGCAATCTACCCTAATCGATCTTATCGATCGGAACCCGATCCGACCGGTTGGAAATGATCTGGTCGATCTGACGGAAAATTGTACCGTGTGTACCCAGCTTTATGCTGGGAATACACCATACGTTTTGTCGGCAGATAGATGGTTCAATAGATCATTTCCAACATGTCCGATCTTATTTTCGATTGTTTTTCTGATCGATTTCTCATAGAAGTGAATGGAAATAGATAAGAAAAGATAAGAGACTCGAGCGGGAAGTAGAGCGGAAAAGGGAATCGAAAACCGATCAGACGGAAAATCGACTGTAAAAATGCATCATGTATTCCCAGCATTATACACAATTCCTAGTTCCAGTAAAGAGAGAGACACAAATGGTAATTTTCACACCTAAAGAAGCAGTGCTGATTAGCATAGCTAAGCTGACCTGAATAGCACAATGATATGGCAGCGGCTTTCAGTGTTCTAATTCAATTGTCATTGCTACTTCCAGGACAACATGGTTATCTGTAAGGACACAGGCTGTACAGAAACAGTGGCCACACAACCCTATTACCTATACACCAGGGTTGTTATGCAGGTTTGGAGGTGCATTTGGCCTGGTAATAATTCGTGTATACTTTATAGATTGGTTTTGAGAAATAACATCATTTCTGTATATAAACTATCAATGTGTTATTGGTGCCTGCAAAACTAAATGAAATACTGTTTGGGGAGGAACAATATCTGCTTTGCCTGGGGCATAAAACAGCCCTAGACCAGACTGTAAAGACAGGAATTCTAGCTGGAGAAGCTTCAATTTACATCTGAGCACTTTGACCATTAAGCTATTATTCTTTTTCCTAAGATCTGTGCCTGAAGCAGCTCTATTGTTTTCAATTGGAAATGTTCCAAAACGAATGGAAACTGTAATTAAGCACGTTCCTAGGACCTGATTCTATACTAGAGAAGGAACACTTGTCAACTATAGAAGACAGACATGATAAAAAATACATTTATTACCATTCCTATCAAAATCACCACGAGTGCCAAGTCCTACCGAAACTGTGATCTTTGAATTACTGGCAGGGAACAGAGCAGAATCGTATTAGTTTTCCCCATAGCAGAGTGGAAAAAGCATGCGATTCTGCTGGGTTCCCTGCCTTAGGGATCAAACCCACTAGCAGCCTTGTCATTTGAAAAGCTCTTGCTAATGTAATGCTGTGGGTGTCATCCAAGTTGCGCAATGTGATTTTATAAAAATCCCCCATAGCATTGCATTAGCAAGAGCTTTTCAAATCACTAGTGCTTAGAAAATGCTGCTAGTGGGTTTGAGCCCTAATGGCTTAGTAATGTACTGCTAGTGGGTTCCAGGCCTTACGCTTGGTTCACACAAAGAGGTGTCCAGTCAGTTATCGATAGTTGGCATCAGTTTTGTATGTTTCTATGGCTGTGTTCACACATAAAAGATGTACATTTCCGGCCCAGTCAAGTAAAACGTCTAGTAAACTGAAGCAAAACTAATGCAAAACTGACAGGACAGGCTAATACTGGACCAGACGTGCAGATTTATGTGTGAACCAGGCAGCGCTGTATGCATGATTCCCAGTGCATTTGCGATTTCCTGATGCTTGAAAGCGCTGTACAGTAATCTGTACAGCAGTTCCGATTTGCGATTCATGTTTTTATTTTATTTTTATTTATTTTTTTTAATAAAGCTTTATTATACTTACCAGGCGTCCTTCTGTCCGTAGCCCCGCCCCCTAAAAAAGAGGTCATGTGTGCTTCTCTAGGACCAATCAGAGAAGCGCCTGTGGCCTCCTCCTTTAGGGGGCGGGCCTATAGACAGAAGAAGGAAATACAGAGACCAGGTAGGTATATTAAAGTTTTTAAAAGGTAATCGCTTGCCCCCTCCCAAATCACTGCATAACCGCTTTGATAATGCGCTTATATACTTAGCATTGAGCGCACAAAATGCTGCATGTCCTGCGATTGCCCCTAATTGCAATCGCACTATTGGGTTCCCCCCACTCACTTTCATTGGAAAAAAGTGTTTTTGGGAATCACCAGTAATCCCAAAAAGTTGTCAAAAACGCCCTTGTGTGTTTCTACCCTAAGGGCCCATTTCCACTTAGTGCGAATTCACAATTCGAATATTCACATTGAAAACTAACCAGTGCATGTCAAGTGAATCATTTCCATTGAACGCGAATTTGCCATTATGGTGCGATGGATTATGTTAACATTCACGGAAACAATGCGGAAATCCACATCTAGAGATGCAAAATGCAACATGCTAGTGGAAATAGGCCCTTAGGGAACACACACTTGTTAGATTCATGCACAATTTGGTCAATGGGAATCGCATGTCGTTCGAGTTCTGTGTTCGAATTTTTAACCACGATTTAAAATCAGCTTTTTTCCCCCGCATTAAGAGCTCATTTGCAACTACAATGTATTCCGCTGCATCCAAGAATATTGCAAATGAACATCGTGGAAAAATCACACGTGGGGAAAACATGATCATTAAAGCCGGCCTGAACTCAAAACTTCCTCTCTGCTCTAAAAGATACGCAACGGAATAATAACCTTTATAGAAAAACATTTCTTTGTTACAGCTGATACAAGTCCTACAATAAATCTGCAGTGCGTCTACTTCCTACTTTCATGGAAGCAGACACAGGGTTAACATCCTGTGTTTACAAATTAGCTGCTCTGCCGAGGCAAAGAAGATTCTTGAGCTGACACAGCTGAGAGATCAAATTACTGTGGTGATTGCTTACAGATGAGAGGGGGATTAGATAGGCTACATTCTTTAAATATATACAGGGTGCATTTCTATAGGTTTTCCTTCTGTCCTGAGGAAGAGTTCAGGTCCAGTTTAAACGCAGAATGATGAAAGTCTGGGAATCACACAGAAAAATGCATATTCAACTACAGAGCAGGTCAGGGAAATTGCTCCTCTGGTGCAGATAGCTGTTTGCCAGGCACTGAAGTATGTATAACTGCCGGATCTGGGCCATTCAGTAACCAAAATTAATGATGCATGCGGGTAACAGAACTGTGCAGATGTGCATACCTTACTGCACCGCCATGTGACAACTAAGCACAGCTAGGTTATAGCAAAAATAATGGAATGACAAGTAGAAAAATACACAATTTCTCCTAGCGAGCGCCTGGGCTGATAGACGGGAGGAGCTGACAGGCGGTGAATTCACTGCCATCAGCTGCTTGTGGGAAAACAGGCCTAACAGACAATAAGGAAAGGCAAATTACGGTACATGGAGAGAGACCACCTGTTCTAGATTAGTATCCCCACTCCTGTAAGGCTGCATTTCCACTTGTGCGGTGCGGATCGCCGCGGTAAAAATTCCATGCGAATTTTCATGTGAGTTCGCATGTTCAATGTATGCAAATTTTACCATGGCAGTGCTGGTGTGCTTTTCCATTGTTTCCATGCGAATTCGCATGAAAATTCGCATGCCCAAATCTCATGCGAACTTCCTATTAAATACATTGTATGCGATTCGCATAGCGGTATGCGAATTCTGATGGCTCTGCCATGCGAATTTTTTCTGCACAGAAAAACGCAAAGGAAGCCTGACAAGTGGAAACAGTCCCATTCACTTGTATTGCTATGCAAATTTGCATGCAAATTCGCAATAGTGGAAATGGGCCCTAAGCAATCCATTCCTGCCATTCACGGGTGAATAGAGTGAACCTGTCCTGCCTAACTTGTAAATTTATTGCAAATTGTATACAGTTTGGTATTAAAGGAGAATCTGAACTCAGAACTTCCTCTCTGCTATAAAAGATAAGCAACAGCATAATAACCTTTAAAAATTATCTTTGTGTTGATACAAATCCTGGAATAAATGTGCAGTGTTCATGGAAGCAGACAGAGGGTTAACATCCTGTTTTTACAAATTAGCTGCTCTGCCGAGGCAGCCAGCTGACACAGCTGAGAGATCAAATTACAGTTGTGATTCATCACAGATGAGGGGGAATTAGACAAGTAAACTCTCTAAATGCATACCAGACAAGTAAACTCTCTAAATGCATACCAGACAAGTAAACTCTCTAAATGCATACAGGGTGCTCTAAATACATACATGGTTCCTCAATGGGACTCACAACCTAATCTCTGCCATAGCCACATGTCCGTCCTTCGGTGAATGCCGCCCATCATCCGCTCTCATCGGGCGTCATCGCTGGGCTGCACAGACGCATTGTGTAGCCGACGACACGCTGTGTTTCCATGTGGGGGTGGAGGAACGACAGAGGTGGGCTGGGGAGCAGCATGCACAAAAGAATCGGTTGTTGCTGGGGGTGAGGTGATCTGCTGGGCGGATTGCTTACGGGTTGGGAGCCTCTGTACACACGCCTGATTATCAGCTGAGGCAGTCATTCTTTGGCCGCTTCAGCTGACTTGAATCATGCGCGAGTACAAGGCTATAGTCTAGGGCCAATTCTAGGGACAAGCCATTTAACTTATCTGTAGGTTTTTGGGATGTGGGAGGAAACCTGAGTGCCCGGAGGGAACCCACACAGACACGGGGAGAACATACAAACTCCATGCAGATAGTGCCCTGGCTGGAATACAAACCGGGTTACCCAGCGCTGCAAGGCGAGAGCGCTGACCACTACACCAACATGCTGCCCACCAGGGCTGTGGAGTCGCTACAAAAAATCATCCGACTCCTCAGTTTATGAAGCCACCGGCTCCAACTCCAGGTACCCAAAATTGCTCTAAGGCAGGGAACACACTTGACTTTCAGTTTTCCGCGCGCGTTTTTCTGCATACTTTTTCTGCACACCAAGTGTGTTTCCATGCAGGAAAACGCGCACGTTTTTTCACAGCAGCTGATATAAATGATAGAGGAAACTGCCAAAATGTGCAGAGTCATCATGCAGAATGTCAGTTTTTTTTCTGCGTGCGATCAACACAGTAAGTGTGCACTAGCCCATTGATTAACATGAGTTCTCAGTTTTTCTGTGCAGAAAACGTGCACGAAAACAGTCAAGTGTGTTCCCTGCCTAACACCTCGACTCATCCACAGCCCTGCTGCCCACAGAGATCCCATTTATTATCACTCTCCTTTCCTGCACTACAAAGCCCAGCATTCATGCCATACCTGCCTGCCGTCTCCCCATGCTCCAGCTTGCTTTATTCCCTAAAGAACAGTATTTTCTGATCAATGTTGAATCAACAGAACAATTGAATATTGATCAAGTTGCCCGCCACCCTCTTTTTTGTCAGGTTTTCATTAGTTTTTATGTATCAAAAGCTAAACTAACTACTCAATGAAAATAGTCTTACAATTTATCCCCCGCTTTAAAAGGTGGCAATCGATCAATCAAAAACGTTGGTTTGGTCCCACTAACAGAAGGATAGCTGCTATCCAATTAGATCAGATTAATGGAATCTATTCGAAAACCAGATCAATGCGATCGATGTTACGACTGAATCGGAGAATCATATCATTAATGGCCACCTTCAGATTGACTTCTCTATCAACAGAACTAGCCAGTTATTCTTCTGAGCCCAGCAATCTGAATGGCCATACGTAGCAGAACTTTTTTTTAAATTATTACATGTAAAAGATTCAGTTGTTAAAGGACTAATATCCTGCGTAGCCGTCTTGTATCTTCAATTTTTGTTTTATTATTACTAGTATATACGGTAGATACTGACGGCTTCTGTAGCACCTTACAGACAACTGAAAAACCCATGATTCCAAGCGTTCTGGTTCACCATGAGCTTGCTGGGCAATATGTAACCCCGTAATGTCTCCACTGTTTAGTCTTATGCTGGGTACACACGGTGCGATTCTGAGCGGGATCGATTAGATTATTTCCGACATGTTCGATCGGGTTTCGTTTGATACAGCTGTCAATTTTGCATAGTTAACATGCAAAATCGACGGCTGTATCGATCAAAACCCGATTGAACATGTCGGAAATAATCGATCCCGCGGGAAATCGCAACGGGTGTACCCAACAATAGTCTAATATCTAAAGGTGGCCATACACTGGCCCGATTCCCGGCCGTTTCGACAGCAGATTCGATCCTGGGATCGAATCTGCTGCCAATCGTTCGCGGTAAACGCCGCCGACGATCCGATTTCCTCCCGAAATCGGATCGGTCCGTCGATCGCGCCGTGCGGGAAATTACCCTCGATCGCCCGCGGGTAAAGTGCGCGTCGCTAGCGGCGGCCGATCCGATGAAAAATACATTACCTGATGCGGGCTCCCGGGCGTCTTCTCCGCATTTTCTCAGCGCTGCACCCGCTCCATCCCGGCGCTTCCTGGGTCACTGCAGTGATCCAGGAAGTTCAAATAGAGGGCGCTCTATTTGAACTTCCTGGTCACGGAGTGACACAGGAAGCGCCGAGATGGAGCAAGAACAGAGCGGTGCAGCGTGGAGAAGATGCCCGGGAGCCAGCGTCAGGTAATGTATGCGCGGGGGGGGGACAGGCGGCAGGAGCAGCTGAACAGATTGTGATCGGTTTCAGGCTGAAATCGATTCACAATCTGTTTGCAGTAAAGGCAGCCATACGATCCCTATCTGATCAGATTCGATCAGATAGGGATCTGTCAGCTGGTCGATCTGATGGCACATCGACCAGTGTATGGCTGCCTTAATGTTTAGAGCCACTGCAGAGAGGGTGGGAGGGGTCAATTAGCCTACCAGTATGTTTTTTGGGATGTAGGAGGAAAATGCCTGTAGTGTCTAAATCACACACCGGAAACAAGCATGTGGCTAATCCAGTTAGACTTCAAACATCAAATCTGAATGCTTGTTCAGGGTCAATGGCTAAAGCCCCCGGACACACGCATGACTAAAGTCGGCTGAGACGGGCAATATTATCCGATTGCCACCCCTCAAGCGATCCGGCACACGTGTTCTGCTGCATGCTTGTTCAGGGTCTCTGGCCAATTTATAGTTAGAACAATTTTTGGGTACCTTGAGTCTGAGGCGGTGCCTTTGTAAACTGAGGGGTTATAAGATTTTTGTACCGACTTCACAGCCCTATGTTTACAGCGGCAGGTATACTTACATTGTACTGCAATGCTTCACTGTGTCGTTACACCGCACGTGTAACACGTGGTGTGACTTTTCAGCAGCATTGTAATTATATTGCAGCACAACCTGCACAGTGTGAGGCGAACCTAATGCTGGGTACACACGAGTAACAAATGTCTCTCAGAGACGAGAGACACAAAAAAAAGAAGAAAAAAAAAAAAGGCGACAGTTCGCCGCCAGGTCCCTCTGTGCAACAGCCGTACACACGGCGCACAGAGGGACAGAGATGCGGCGGAAGCTGTTGCCAAAGGTTCCTCCCCCCCGCCGGACGCTCCATGCATTGTGTATGGGGTTGCTGTCGCTGGTACGCGTGGCGGACTAGCGACAGTTGCGGCGAAGTTGCGCTGACAGCTGTTGCCGACGATTGCTCTGAGTAGCGACGATTCGGGGTGCGCGCCTCATACACATGGGCGACCTGATGTCGCAACACGCACGTGCCACGTGGTTGCGGCGACAGTTGTAGCCCATGTGTATGTACCATGAGGGAGCACTCCACCCCTCACCATATGGCAGCATGGATGAAGGTGTGAGCAGCTACATGTACCATACAACCACAGCAGAGTGCATCTCCCAGCAAGCAGACTGAGTGACGCCCATGTGACAGCTGTACACGTTACACATACCTGCACTAATCTCACTCACACTGCTGAATGGCGGTGAGTGAAGATCTTTATTAATAATTCCCCAAATGAAAGCAATGGACAATGTTATAGTTGTGCTCCGCCAGTATAATGGGACACAGCAGCCAGCTGAGGTGAATGAGGAGAGCTGCTCCCAGGCGCTCAGCCATGTCTGTCAGCTCAGGTCATATAACAGGTCAGATTGCACTGGGAACATACACTGCCAGTGCCAACACAAGCACAGGTTCCACATCAGCGAGTCTCTGTATAGCTACAGTAACTACCGCTAATGACATCAAGAAATGATCTCCATGTTGCCCCACTGTTGTGAAGTGATGCATTATGGGCGCTTTCTTCTGGCTCACATGAAGTCATATACTTGAAAATACCTTTTGCTTCAAGAAAGCCAAATTGTACTTACGGCATGAGTGTGCGCAGGGAAACGAGACCTTACAAAGCTGCTGTGCGTAAATCGATGCACAAGTTTTACATTTGGCCCCCCTAAGCACTCTATACATAACAATTGACACGGTGCACCAAAATCTGCCAAGGACAACCATAGCATTACAGGGGCAAGCAGTGGATGGGAACATTTTGTTAACGATTACCACTATTGAAATTATCTATAGAAGTGATCATTACCAACACAGTACCAACAAAGAGCTAACCTTGTTGAGGGAGGGCCCCTCAGGCCCAAATACCCAGGTGCGGTTGCAACCTCCTCTATTGCTATGCCACTGTCACAAGCAATCATTTCAGGTAAGGGAGGGATCACACTTGTACCTGCGGAGCAAGCATTCTGCTGCATGCTAGAGCATTTTTTTGTGTGCTATTTGACTTAGGGCTGGTGCACACAGACTTTTGCTGGCATTAAACGTAGCGGTTTAAATAATGTTTTTAGGGATCTACCGCTGTCCCATGCAAGTGAATGGGAGCGTTCAGTACAAGCTTTTGCAGGCTGTCATGAAAGCCTGGCAGTTGATCCCAGTCTCAAAAGCAACATGCAGCTCCTAGAAGGTATTTGAAAGCCAGCAAAAGCCACTGAAAGGCACTCAAAGCCAAAGACAGCCCATAAAAGCCCAGCCTTTCCCTATACTTCCTGCAAAAGTCAACAAAAGCCCCAAAAAATGCTACGCTCTCCTGAAAGCCATTAAAAGCCTTCAAAAGCCATTAAAAGCCAAGCTGCTAAACGCGGACATAAAAAAAAAAAAACGGTTTGAACGAGGTGCTGGGCAGAAGCCCGTGTGAACCAACTTGCAGTTTTTTTTCCACAGCAATGGCTGGACAGTGTACTGGTTAAATGGGAACTTCAGCCTAAACAAACATACTGTCATTAAAGAGACTCTGAAGTCTCTTGAAAATCCTTTTTATTATTAGGAGAAAAGCGCAATATAAAAGATATTTGTCTTGTCTAGCCAGCATTTTCAATGAGGAATCGCGAGCTCTGTGCAGACAAGTAGCACAGGTTGCATCTTATTGAGTGGTATGGTGAATTGTAGATGCTTCTGAAAATGCAGCAGCCCCATAGAAAATCATTACAATCATTTTCGCATGCGATTTCCAATTGTGGCAAAATGCTGCCGACCTGCAGAAAAGTGATCCCTCTCTAAGGCTGGACACCCACTTGCGACTGCAAAATCACTCAAAATGCTGAGAGTGATTTTGCAACTTAAAAACAAGCGATTACAGAACGATTTGGAGGAAAGAGATTATGGACTATCGGTATTAAATGCTGCAGATTTGGGCAAACCGCAAATTTTCTGTGGGTTTTCACTCCATTTACCTTAATTAGCCTAGCGTTTTGAATTTGCCAGCAATTCCAAAGCACGACTAGAAGCACTCTAGAGGCCCATAGCCCAGACAGTTTTTCAGCAAACGCTGTAAGGACACGCTAGCTATGCAGTATATCCTGTCCTATGGAGATGGAGGGACAAATAGAAGATGTCCGTCTGGCAGCCATTAACAGGAACTACAATAGCAATAAGCCAAATAAATCCAACATGGGAAATGGCTGAAGGGGCAGCAGCCAGGAGTCTGTGCAGAAAGTAAGAAAAGGGGTGGAGATGGACAGATCTTGTATAAAACCTTTCATGTCAACCAATAAAGCAAAAAGTAATGCACTTCCGAAAGGGAGGCAGGCTTTATTGGTCTATACATGAAATGTTTTACACAAGCTCTGTGCGCCTCCATCTATTTTGCTTCTATTAGCAGAAATTCCCATTTGTTTCCTTGGGGGGGGGAGGGGGGGGGGGGGGAGGCTGCTAGACTGAGTGACTTTCAGTATACAGGAATGGTTTATAGACAATATGGTAAATTGACTCCTGTAAGCTCGTAAGGCCTGCAGTCCAGGTATTCCACTGCTGGTTCAGAGGATCGGTTTCTGATTGGTCAGTATGATTAATGATGCAAATTTTATGTAAAGGTATACAGCTTGAAAATGGACCAAAGGCAGAGACCTGTTGGATTTGATTGGTCTGTTTCCAAGCTACATTTGTTTGTATGAACACGGACATTACATTTCTTGGAATGATCTCCTCGACCATCTCTATTGCTCGGAACAGACAGAAGCCATCGCCCAAAAAAACCTTCAGCAAGACATCTTATTCGTATTCAGAGATAAGCAGGAAATGCATGTTTTTCTTGCACACCAGGAAGCGGAGTTCAACAGAGCTGAACCGGAACGGTTCACAGGGCCAACCAGATTAGAAAACTTGATTTAGTCGACAGTTGATTGACATCAATCATTATGCTGAATACACACGGTGCGTTCGCGCACTCGATTTCCCGTTCGATACGTTTATATCCAACATGTCCGATTTGGATTTCAATGGATCGTTAGGTCGATTCGCATGCAAAGTATGCCAAATCGACCTAACGATCCATCGAAATCCAAATCGGACATGTTGGAAATAAACGAATCAACGGGAATCGGGGGGGAAATCGAGTGCGCGAACGCACCGTGTGTATCCAGCATTACCCTTCTGAATCTCCTGGCTCCTGTGCAGGCATCTAATCAGCCTTGGAGAAGTTCATGCTCATGGTTAAAGTGGATCCAAATTAAAAACACAAGATTTCAGAAATAAAATCTATTTTCTAAATGATAACAATAAATAGCAGCCTTTTTTCAGCTGCATGATGATAAATATAAAATATTTTACATTTATTGGAGGAACCCCTCCCTTCCTTTCAGTTTGCCGGGACCGAATCCAGCAAACTAGTGGAGTAGGTGGTGTCCGGCAAAGGAGGAATTGCTAATGGCTGCCCCCAGTATAACCCTAGTTATGAAAAGAGAAGGGTGAAAAGCATGCACTGAAATGCTCATAGGCTTGAAGGAGTTTTTATTTATCATTGTATGTGTCAGAGTGGTGCAACTAAATATTTTGAATTAAAAAAAGTGTTTGGTTTGGGTCCGCTTTTAGTGAAAAAGGTCTGTCTGTACACACATCCAATTTTTCTCTGCAGATGATTGGCTAATTTTACCACCTCCATGTAGTAGGAGAACATATCTACAGTCTGTTCATAGTATTCCATATCTGTTGGCGCTCATACTGGCAGTGGAAAATTGGCCAGCCATCTGCAGATTAAAATTGGATGTGTGTACGGAGTCTAAGGGCCCTCTCCCACAGGCAGGACAAAAGGACGATGGGATTGACCCGTTTTTTACCGACAGGAAAAGCCGGTACCCAAACTTAAAAAGTGCAGTAAGGTTCTGAATGGACAGCACCTCAGTGGTGAATGCCGGGATAAACTCCAGTTCAGGAAGGGAAGACACTTATCTTTCAGTTTTCTGCGTGAGTTTTTCTGCACACCAAGTGTGTTTCTATGCAGGAAAGCAGGCATTTTCACAGCAGCTAATGTATGATTACTTCAAGATTTTATTGTAGAAAAGCGGTTCAATTTTTTCACAAGCTTTTAGACCCCCCCCCAAAAAAAAAAAATTAAAAAAATAAATAAATAAATCACTCCTAGATCAGGGTGTCAAACTTAGGGCTCGTTTCCACTATTGCGGTGCAGAATCGCCTGGATTCCACCGCTGTTGAAATTCCATGAATTAGCATGCGGATGCGAATTTTTGCGCGTTTTTTGCCGCGAATTCGCATGCGAATTCGCATAGGTGAGGGTATATGCGAAATTAACCAGGTCACTGCCTGTTTGAATTACATTGGTACATATGCGAATTCGCATGCGAATTCGCATGAAAATTCGCATACCATAGCCGCATGCGAATTTCCTATTAAATACATTAGCGGCGATTCGCATGCATTCCACTCGCAGGCGAAATCGTTGGCTCTTTTGTGCGTTTTTTACCGCTGAAAAAAAACGCACCTCAACAACGCTACAGTGGAAACAGGCCCATCCACTTGCATTACATGTGCGAATCTGCATGCGTTGGACGCATGCAGATTCGCGATAGTGGAAACGAGCCCTAAAATACAAAGTGGGCCAAAATTGTACACTGGGACCTGGTCGTGGGCCAACCTCAATGTCTGCTGGCCACCTTCCTCCATTATAAAGTTCCCTGGTGTCTATCGGTCCTCCCTCCCCTATACAGTTCCCTGGTGTCTAGAGAATCCCCAAGCCTCGCCTATACAGTTCCCTATTGTTTAGTGCTTTCCCCCTAACTCCCCCTTATGGCTTCTCTGGTGTTCTAGGGCTTCACCTCCAATATAGCTTCCCTGGTGGTCTAGCATGGACCAAACATAATGCAAGGTGGGGAAACCACTTGAGGGCCAAATTTAATGGCTCTGAGGGCCAAATTTGGCCAGCGGGCCGGAGTTTAACATGTATGTCCTAGATAGATAATACCAATACCTCCCATTTATCCAACTCAGGATTACCACTCTGAGCTACAGATTTCCAACACAAGCCTGACTCGGGGTTACCGCCAAGGAGGTTAATGTACAGCATGCTGTGTGATGCTCTGTCAGAACTCACCGCAATGCACTCAATGTAAAAGCCCCATAGGAATATTATTTTTTATTTATATAGCGCCAACATCTGCCATAGCGCTGTACAACATACAAAACATACAATAACGGGGAACATAGATACATGAGCAGTTCAACATACTATACTATCAGGAAAACCAGTGATACAAGTACAGATACATGCAACTAATGTGTAGTTTGCAGGGCTATGGAATCGGAGCAATTTTTGGGAACCTGGAGTAAAGGTGGCCCCACACGATGCAATAAAAAGATCAGATTTTACGGCAATTCGATAAAAAAAAAAAAAGATTGGATTTCCTGAAAGAACAAAAGGGGTTTTTTTTGTTTTTTGTCTCTCTCGAGCAAGAAAACCGATCAACTTTACAGTTTTTATTCAATAAAAAAAGTTGATTGGGAATGGTGGATTTTTCTGATCAATTTTTATGAAAATTGAATGGCGTGTGGCAGATTGTCAATTTATTAATCTATATAGTCAAGCAATTTTCTCAGAGTTTGCAATTATTTTTATCATTATTGAGGAAAGATTGAACACAGGTGTGTGTGGTACATTGACCGGATTTTTGAAATGTTACAATCTGTCAAAGAAATTTGATTGCCATTCTTGAATTGAACAGATATTTTAAAAACTGTATGGTGTGTGGCCACCTTAAGATTTTTGGAAAAAAAATTCCACTGACTCCTAATAAATTTAAACTGTAATTCAGGCCTCTTTCACAGCAGGACGTTGCAGTTTGATGCGGTGTTAAAGTCGCAACGCAAAATACACCGCAACGCCCCAAAAAAGTCGCAACTTCATGCCCAGTTATCGTCGCATACAGGCAATGAAAAGTATGCTTCCGGGTCATTACTGAGCATGTGCAACACAAGTAACGCAGCAGATTCATTGCTAAATGCACGGCATGCAGCACTTCCTAATACCGCTACACGTTACACACAACGCAACGTGTGCACTGTGAATGTCGCACAGACTTAGTCTGCTTTGAAACATTTTCTAACGTGCAACTTTAACGTCGCACTGTGAAAGAGGCCTCAAAGAAAACATGATAAAATGTTCTAAGATAATATTCATCATAATTAACATACTGAGTATGGTTATAACCGTGCTTAGTCCACAAAAATTATATAAACAATCAAAAAAACAAGTTATTTGTGCTGCTGCAATAAAGCTGTGACCACATTTTTAAATTCAGATATACAGTACCTATCTGATTGTGACTATATATTTGTGTACACAGTACACTGAGGAGTCGGAGGATTTGCGCACCAACTCCACAGCCCTGGTAGTTTGAAAACCATCACCACTACCGTCTTTCGGGGAGGTGTGTGGTCTCTTACTGCACCTCCCTTGTGGCTGTGTCCCCTTCCGTTCTAAGCAAGTTCCCCGGTGTCAGCGGGGGCCTATTATTCAAGCTGTGAGGGCGCCCTTTGACCCTCACGTTGCCACTATGCAGTATGCGTTGCCGGCTCTGCGCTGGCGCTCTCATGTTATAGTCATGTGCGCCTGGAACGCATCAGCCGGGCGCACATGATGACATAAGGAGAGCGCCAGCGCAGAGCCGGCAACGCATACTGCGTAGTGTCAGCGTGAGGGTCAAAGGGCGCCCTCACAGCTTGAATAATATGCTGCTGCTGACCAGGGCTGTGGAGTCGGTACACAAATCTTCAGACTCCAACTCCGACGCCTCAGTTTCTGAAACCACGACTCCAACTCCGGGTACCCAAAATTGCTCAGACTCCGACTCCTTAGTCTAATACTCAACAGGGCTGTGGATTTTGTACAAAAATCATGCAACTCCAACTCCTCAGTTTCTGAAACCACGACTCCAACTCCGACTCCGGGTGCCCAAAATTGCCCCAACTCCGACCCCTCGACTTCCAAATCCAACCCCACAGCCCTGCTGCTGACACCATAGAAGTTACTTAGAACGGAGGGGAACGCAGCCACAAGGGAGGTGCGATAAGAGCCCTCCCATACACAAAGTGTCCCAGCTAGGTCTTATTTTCGGGGTAGGTCTTATAATAGGGGAAACACGGTAGGTATTCATTTGATAAAAATGCACAGAAACAGGAAACAAAAGCGAGCATACAATCTAGAGGGTAAGGAGGTGAAGACACAGGAGGAGTAGACATCACGCAGTGAGCTTTCCAGGCTTGAAGCAAAATAGACAGGCTGTAGGGGAGAGTTCCAAAAGAGAGGTGACACTCGTGAGAAGTCTTGAATGTGAAAGTGAGAGGAAGGGTCACCAAGCGGGGAAAAAACAAAAACAAACAAAAATGGGCTCTTGGGAGGAATATCCACGCATCACATCGCAATGAAATTGTCCATTGCAACACAATGGACACGGTGTAAAAGGGCCTTAGAGAAAAACTGCCTTGTCAGATTTCCCTTCATGTCTCAAGACATACAGTATTTATAGGCATTTGTGCTCTATTCTAGATAATTAATTTTGGCTCTTCAAATTTGATTCATCACAGTTCAATTGTTTTATGACTTGATTTTTGCATATTGTCGTAAAATGTACACATACTGCTTGCACTGTGCCAGCTCTGGAGGGTGGAACTGTTCAATATATCAGCCATAGAACGGTGCAGATTGTCTGTTCTATATGACTGTCCCTTCTTGTGCAGGTTCTCCCCGGAATTTTGTTCCAGCCGGGTGGCATGAAAAAGTAGGTGGGTGGGGCGTGTCGGGGGAATGCAGGGCCGGCGCAACTCTGCTCACAGCATAGGAGGGATGAGGAGGCGAGCGGATGACAGCCGGGTGCTCACCAAAATTAGCCGGGTGGAGCACGCGGCTAAAAGAGCCTGGGGAGAACACTGGAGCAGCAAAGGATGTTGTCAGCTTGTATAAAATATAATTGTTCACGCTCAATGTAAAGGTCAAAAAATAAAAAAATAAAAACTTGTACGTTTAAAAGGACAATTTTCTATTGAGGTACCACGGCACACTTTTGCAGTAAAAACTTGATACAACTTTATTGACACAAAAATACAAAAACAGTGCTACCATAAAACTCTTATCCGTAAGTTCAATCTTCATGAATAGCAACAGGGCATATCAAAACACCTTCATGAGGCTGACATAATAAATCTGGCTTGAGGTGATGAGCAGTTTCAGGAAAACGACTGTCCTTTTAAACATACAAGTAAGGATGTTGACAGACCTGCAGGAGACACAGAGTAGTGTACAGGCAGAGACTGCCATTCATAAAAACATAAAAGTGTAAACAATCAGCAAGAAGAAATATCATGTATGGATCATCACTGATCAATGCACAACTGGGGGTTAATGTAAAGAGAAACCGTAACCAAGAATTGAACATCATCCCAATCAGTGGCTGATGCCCCTTTCCCATGAAAAAAAACTTTTCCTTTTCTCAAACGGATCATGAGGGGGCTCTGTATGGCTGATATTGTGGTAAAATCTCAGCTGTTGTGAAACATTCCTTCTTTCACCTAAGGAATATTGCAAGGATTAAACACCTAATTCCTTCAGAGGATCTTCCAACCCTAGTTCATGCCTTCGTCACATCAAGGTTAGACTACTGCAACGTCCTCTACACAGGCCTGCATAAGAAAGACTTACGCCGCCTGCAATTAGTACAGAATGCCGCCGCAAGGCTGTTAACGAGCCAACCCCGCCATTGCCACATAACACCAACCCTGAGCTCACTCCACTGGCTACCGATAAAATGGAGAATTCTGTTTAAGATTGGCTTACTGACATTCAAATCCTTGCACAATCTGGGCCCTGGATACCTGAAGGACTTGTTGCAACTACATCACACCCCCCACAATCTTAGATCAAAAGGACGTAACACCTTGGTCACCCCCAGAGTCCACCTCAAAACCTTTGGAGACAGAGCCTTTTGTCATGCTGCCCCTACACTTTGGAACTCCCTGCCACACCCAATCAGGACAGCCCCATCCCTGGAAGCATTTAAGTCTAAACTGAAAACCTACCTTTTCAGTCTGGCATTCATGAACATCTGACTATCTCCTCTGTAACACAACCCAGCCTGAAACCCTGTATTAATCTGAGACACAGCTATGCGCTTTGAGTCCTATGGGAGAAAAGCGCTTTACAAATGTTATTGTATTGTATTGTATTGTATTGTATTGTATTGAAACCCCACCCACAGTGTGATGTCAGGACCATGGTGCTGAAAGTTTCCTGTCTGTGAACCTCATTGCATTGTGGAAAATAGCTGTATACGGCTGTTTCCAACTGCCAAAAAAGCAAGCAACATCTCCTTCCAGTGACATCACCTGCCAGCAGTAAAAAATGTCACCATGTGATAAATGTCAGAATGTAAATTAGAGGAAATATTTTGCAATAGGCAAAATCCCGACTAAATCATTTATACATAATTATAGTAAAAATGAAGCACTTTATTACATTATTTTCACAGGGGTTCCTCTTTAACATATGTGTATTCTATTATCCTATAACACCTATCAACTACTGTGGCTTGTACACACGGTCCAACTAAAGCGCTTGACCAACCCAACGACATGATTGATTGCACGACTTGTATGTTTCACGCACCAACCAACTAAACAAGCAACTCATTTTTGCATACTGCGCACGCAAGCAGAACATCAGACTGCAGAATATGGCCGCATTCAAAACAAGTACAAGTCGTTCAGACAATGTTGTACATATGTGGCCAACTGCACGATATCAGCCTAACACTTGTGTGAGTTGATCCGCCAGTTGGATCGGAAAAAACACCTGTTATCCGCCACCCCTCTAGTCGCTTGTGACACTTACACACAACCAACTATAAGTTTGGACGACAGTTGGGCGGAAGAGTTGCACATGTGTACAAGACTTTGCACCGCCCTACAAGGATTCTCCACAACAGTAATAAGAAGTGATTGGTAGAGGTATTTCCACCAGCACAAGGACTTCTTGGTCTTGGCTGGCAGGTGGCAGTTTAAAATCTTCCGACACCTGGGCTGGGCAGCCAGACTCCTGAATATCTCATTAAAGGACAACCGATGTGACATGTTGAGATAGACATGTGTATGTACAGTGCCAAGCACCTTAATGACTATGCTGTGTTCCTTGTTTTCTTTCTCTGCCTGAAAGAGTTCAACATCAGGTATGCAAGTGACAGTTTCTGTCTGCGTCGGGACAGAGTCAGACTATAGTGTAACCCTCACCAATAAGGAATTACAGCCATAAAACACTTTCCTGACAGTAAATGGCTTCTGAGAGCAGGAAAGAGAAAAAAATGGTCAATAGTTCATAAATTTGAGCTCTGGCATACTTCAATGAATGTGTCATTGAGCAGAGACAATGAAATTGTACAAACTTATAAACTAATTTAAATAAAAAATAAAACTTCAGGATATCTAAAGTCATTTGTAGAAGAAGGAGGATAGATACAAATATTTATCTCATGATTATTTATCAGTTTATTTTCACCTTTGATGTCCTGTAACCCCTCGTCCTCTGTTTTCTTGTACATGTTACAGTCCCCCTGTCAGTTCTGGCTTATGTACAGAGCTGACACAGGAGGAACAAAGTGTTCCAAACTATAATTCAGTTACCCGATGAGGCTTCTGTGTGGTCTATTCAGAAATGTCAGAGGAGGGGGGGGGGGGGTGCATTTACAAGACAAAAATCTTACAAAAGCAAACCATACTTCACACCAAGAAGCCAGCTAGATAAAGGTTCAGTAAAGCCTGGATGCACAAAATCAGAATACACTTATCACAGGTTTCTGACAAACAGAGAAAAAAAAAACATAATGTACGTCTATTATGATAAGTGTACATATGCAAACAATTTATGAAAAATATATATATTTATAGGCATCACTTGACTTTGTAACCACAGGCCCTGAATCATTTATAACAGCAGACTATTATGCACATCACTTTATACTGAAACCTTCAAAGCTAAACGAGGGAGTAACAGGCATTTATACAACACTGAATTCTTATGCCTAACACACAACACTGAGATTTTCTATCTGATTTTTTGCCATATTGATTATTTCCAGCATGTCCGATCTGATTTCCGTTCGATTTTCCATTCACTTCTATGGTTCTCTTTAAAGGACAGCTGTAGCAAGAGGCATATGGAGGCTGACATATTTAGTTCTTTTTAAAGAATACCTGTTGCCTGGCAGTCCAGCTGGTCTATTTGGCTGCAGTTGTGTTTGAATAACACCAGAATCAAGCATGCTAATCTTGTCAGATCTAACAATAATGTCAGAAACGCCTGATCTGCTGCATGCTTGTTCAGGGGCTATATGGCTAAAAGTATAATGCTGGATACACACGGTGCGTTCCCGCACTCGATTTCCCGCTCGATTCGTTTATTTCCAACATATCTGATTTGCATTTTGATGGATCGTTAGGTCGATTCGCATGTAAAGTATGCCAAATCAACCTAACAATCCATCGAAATGCAAATCAGACATGTTGGAAATAAACAAATCGACGGGAATCGAGCGGGAAATCGAGTGCGGGAACGCACCGTGTGTATCCAGCATTAGAGGCAGAGAATCAGCAGGATAGCCAGGCAACTGGTATTGCTTAAGCCGCATCTACACGCGTAGATGCGGCTCGATTAGCCGCCGGATCGCCTCTTCCGCGTCGCCACGCGTGCGCCTAATTCGATTCCCCGCCGGCGCCGATTATCTTCCGCTCGATTCCCTGCCATTGTCCCCTTGCAGGGGAGCGAGCAGGGAATCGGCGGTGCGGAGATCCGTCCTGACGGATCTTATCAATCGAGCCGCATCAGCGGCTCGATTGATAAGGAACATCGGAGCCGCAAAGCGGGATTGTCACCATAAAAATCAAATTTCAACAGCAACTGGTCTGAGTGTATTAAGTGATAAAGATGCTAATCCTGCATTTAAAAAAACTTTATCTGCTGTTATGATTAGAGTTATCACATACTTAAGGAGCACTGGCCCTTTAATAGTCAGTGCCAAACAGTTGCATGCTGGGGGTTCTTTTTATCTAGAATATATTCCTCCTCTTCCATTTATTATTCTGCCTAGATGCCTAGCTGAAACATGATCCCCTGCTCACTTGTGTTTACAAGCAAGGCTGAGGTGACTCAGTGATTGTAGGAAGAAAAGAAAAAAAAAAGTAAAGGGCAGAAATGACATCAGGATTTAGCCTAAACTGTGGGCAAAAGACATGATTCCCACCAAAAACGGAATTCTCTTAATTTACTATATAACAGTCACCGAAATCAAAACATGGACAGCACAATACATGCGTTATGTAAGTAGATCAAGTATTTATCTATATGTGTTTTTTCCCTGGCATTGTATGGCTAATCCTCCTGCTTTAAAGGAAATATACTGTATATGGCAGACTCCATATCCCTTTCACTACAGCTGTCCTTTAAAACATCAAGGAATTCTTGAAAAAGCATTTATAATCATGGAGCACTTCTGTTGAGGGGTTCTTGAGATGATGCTACCCAAAGTAGGGGGAGTACTTGAACAATGCAGCCAAAGGGCTACACGCTATACTAATGTTGAGAAACACTGCTGTAGATCACTGCGTTCCCTATCAAAACACATCACATTCTCAAAATAAAAAGAATGCAATCAGAAAAATATCTGAGCGATAAAAATACAGACGGCAAGATACAAAAGCACTTTGCTCCAACTTTGTTGTCCTCTCTCCGCCATACCGTTGGGTTTTCTTAGGGGAAATCCTCAAGTAATCCCTTATTACAACTTGTTTGCAAGAGCTAAATAAAGCGCACAACACTCGGGTATGCCAAACATCTCACGTCGTGCTCATAGTAAGAATATCAAACAATAACGTATAAGCACATGCAAGGAAATATTTTCTTATCAAAGACCCCCAAGCAGCCTGGGGTCATCCTGCAGGATCCAACAAGTATAGCGTTACATAGTGATCCCCCTGTGCCAACAGTGAGGAAAAAATCCATTTTGTTCAGGAAAGTTAAATTGAACCCGAGGTGAAAATAAACTGATGAAATTAACAAATTCTATATATCCTACTCTTAAAAATGACTTTTTAAAGTATGCCATGGTTTTCTTTTATATTTAAAGATTTACAAAGCAGGTTGAATGTTTTACTGTCTCTAATCAGTGGCAACGTATTAAGCGTCCCAGAGTTAGAAAAAGGTCAACAGATCATGTATTTTCTCTCTCCTTGCCCTCAGAGGTTGTATTCCGCCAGGAAAACTTTTATGGCCGTAATTTGCTTATCAGTGATGTTTACTATATTCCCGACAAGGTACTGACAAGACAGAAGCTGTCACTTCCATGCCTAGAAATTCACTCTTTCAGGCAGCAAAATAAAACAAGTAAAACAGCCTGGTAAATATTCATATGTTTGGCACTGAACATACACATTTATCTTATGTCACATATCGCCTTAAGTACACTTTAAATGCTCTCAGTTTGGCCCTATATTATTCCAAGAATTACCAGCAAATAGGTCAGCTAGATTACTTTCATTTTATGTGCAATTCAAACACTGTCACTCCCGTTGGTTTCAAACAGAACCTGACAGATGGTGTCAACATGTATTCCCAGTCAATGCATTAGTTAGGTTGTTAAAAATGAGCAACAACGCCTCTTGCTTTGTGCAGTCATTACTCTTGCAGCAAGGTGAGTTTCTGGGCACTCATAGCAACAGTACTCCAAGCACCATACTGTTGCCGAGGGTGCAAAGGAGAGCAAATTGAGCTGTCACTCCATAGGGAAAATCAGTTTTAAGAATATTAAATCACAAAAATACTTGTGCAGTGATTTATAGATATGGCGACTTTCTAACAAAAATTGAATTTCCCTTTAAATTTCCAGGGACACAGCACTGAGCCGGTATAGCGAAGCTCATCTTCTGCGGATTGAGAAATTCACCGAATTCTAAAAACGGACTGAAGCAAGCAGAAAACTGGCGATTTCACGGTACGCTTAGTGAATAATAGAAGCCAGTGACATTTCCAGAAACAACATTTTCCAGGGACACTTAAAAATCGGGGGCTGTTCCTGGAAGCCCTTTGGCAACAGGTAATTATGCATAATGTATTAGATTATATACATTATCATAATGTGAATATATTGCTGCAGGGTCCATTCTGTTCAGGTGTCCTATATTCTGTTTGCTACATTGCTTGCTATAGCCAGCTGTGGCTGGATACTGCCTCTGATACAGGAGACCAGAGGTTTGACTTTCGGCTCTTCCTGTTTAGTAAGCAAGCACCTATTCAGTTAGGAGATCTTGGGCAAGACTCCCCAATACTGCTACTGCCTATAGTGTATGCCCTAGTGGCTGCAGGTTTGGTGCTTTGTGTCTGCCAGGAGAAAAGCCTGATATAAATGATATTTGTCTTGTCATATTAGGCTACTTTTACCATGGGGTGTTGCTTTGCGTTCCCTGGATCTCAACAGGAGAGAAAGTTTCCTCGCATGTTGTGCATACGGTGTGATATGATGCATACAGTATCATGGTATGCTTCACTGCAACTGTTAACGCGTGCGTTATGGGGCACTGCACTGCTAGCACATCAATGTTAAGGTACCATTACAATATAATTGCATCACAACAGCAATGCGATAAAATTGTCTGAGGCACCTCAGCAGTGTAAAAGTATATAGTCATACCACTAACTGTCCCTCGGAGGAGCTCACACTCTAATCCCTACTATAGTAGTACATCATTCTTATGCTCCTATTCTAGTTTAAGACCAATGAACCTATCTACCTTTTTGGCATGTGGAAGGAATTCGGAGTACATCTGAAAGTTTTTAACATTCATTTTTATAGGATTATAGTGCATAGCAAATATTGGTTATTTATGAAAGATAAGAAATTAAAATGTATGAGGGGAGCATACATTTCTATAAAAGAATTGAGAGCATGGTAGTGTGGAGGCATAGCGGAGTTTCTGTTTCTGTTGAACCACTAATTCCCAGGCTTGTCAGTTGGGACAGTATCTGCATGGAGTTTGTATGTTCTTCCCATGTTTGTATGTGTTTCCTCCAGATACCCAAGTTTCCTTACACATACAAAAACATACTAATAAGTTAACAGCTTCAAACACCCCCCCCCCCCCCCCCCGCTCCCCCCCCCCCCCCCTCAAAGTAAATAAATAAAATGGCCTTTGACTAGAGCTCCTGTGGAGAACAGTTTTTTTACTGACATGACTTGCTCAGCATACTCTGAAGCACTGGGAGAGAGGGATCACACTTGTGTCTGTTGGAAGCTCAGACAATTCCCCACAAGCGTTTTTGCCGCACAATATGTGTGTTTGTCTGCGATTGAACACAGGCATTTGATTTTTACAGTAGTCAGTAAATTTTAAAAAGAAATCACATGTGTTGTGCAGAAAAGTAATGCAGGTTGGAACTTCATAGAGTCGCAGATAGCTCCTGAAAAACACAGAATGTAACGATAGATGTAAACAGAAACAATGCATTACCCAGCTGCACGGAGACCACAAGTACAACACAGGCAGCACACATATTCCACTGTGTTACAATTATGAAAGAAACACTTTGCAACAATGTTTCAGCTCAACCCATCAGACAAGCAACTCTGTCCTGAGCCACCTCAAACCATCATCGATATCCAATAAATAAGAAAGCCACTGACACTTCAATTGCCGAAAGATAGTTTACGAAAGATTATTCATATGAGTGATCGGAAATGATGGTTTGGGACCCCTAACAGACAAAAATCTCCTAACCAATCTAATCCAATTGACGAGATCAAGAACCACTAAAATACAAAAATCTAACCAATCCGATTGATGCAAAAATCGGATCATGTTCATTACTCTGATCAGATTGGTTAGGCGATTTTAATCTGTTATTGGTCCCAAACAATCATTTCCGATTGTTCTTACAACGAATCATACATTTATACTTATTCATTCCATACCTACATTCTTCTATTACATTATTTGCATTCCTAAATCCTGCAAGTCAATGACAATCAGAATGAATGGAGATCCCACTTTACTGCTGTGGATAATGGATAACCATGCTGGAAAGAAAGTGTTGGAAGGGGGGTAGTTTGGGGAAATGAAGGCTGATCAGTGTTCCTGGAAATGAGAGCAGCTCAGCCATGCAGATGTGAAGGAGCATGCAGTGGAGGATGAGGATGAGGATGAGGATAATGGGGGTGACAGCAGAGGGTACTGAGTGGAGGATAAGGATGATGGGAGTGACAGCAGAGAGTGGAGGATGAGGATGATGGGGGTGACAGCAGAGAGGGGAGGATGAGGATGATGGGGGTGATAGCAGGGAGTGGAGCATGAGGTTGATGGGGGTGATAGCAGGGAGTGGAGCATGAGGTTGATGGGGGTGATAGCAGGGAGTGGAGCATGAGGTTGATGGGGGTGATAGCAGGGAGTGGAGCATGAGGTTGATGGGGGTGATAGCAGAGAGTGGAGGATGATGGGGGTGATAGCAGAGAGTGGAGGATGATGGGGGTGATAGCAGAGAGTGGAGAATGAGAATGATGGGGGTGATAGCAGAGAGTGGAGGATGAGGATGATGGGGGTGATAGCAGAGAGTGGAGGATGAGGATGATGGGGGTCATAGCAGGGAGTGGAAGATAATGGGGGTCATAGCAGGGAGTGGAAGATAATGGGAGTCATAGCAGAGAGTGGAGGATGAGGATGATGGGGGTGACAGCAGACAGTGGAGGATGACGGGGGTGACAGCAGAGAGTGGAGGATGATGGGAGTGGCAGCAGAGAGTGGAGGATGATGGGAGTGGCAGCAGAGAGTAGAGGATGATGGGAGTGGCAGCAGAGAGTAGAGGATGATGGGAGTGGCAGCAGAGAGTAGAGGATGATGGGGATGATAGCAGACAGTGGATGAGGATGATGGGGATGATAGCAGACAGTGGATGAGGATGATGGGGATGATAGCAGACAGTGGATGGGGGTGTTAGCAGACAGTGGATGAGGATGATGGGGGTGTTAGCAGACAGTGGATGAGGATGATGGGGGTGTTAGCAGACAGTGGATGAGGATGATGGGGGTGTTAGCAGACAGTGGATGAGGATGATGGGGGTGTTAGCAGACAGTGGATGAGGATGATGGGGGTGTTAGCAGACAGTGGATGAGGATGATGGGGGTGTTAGCAGACAGTGGATGAGGATGATGGGGGTGTTAGCAGACAGTGGATGAGGATGATGGGGGTGTTAGCAGACAGTGGATGAGGATGATGGGGGTGTTAGCAGACAGTGGATGAGGATGATGGGGGTGTTAGCAGACAGTGGATGAGGATGATGGGGGTGTTAGCAGACAGTGGATGAGGATGATGGGGGTGTTAGCAGACAGTGGATGAGGATGATGGGGGTGTTAGCAGACAGTGGATGAGGATGATGGGGGTGTTAGCAGACAGTGGATGAGGATGATGGGGGTGTTAGCAGACAGTGGATGAGGATGATGGGGGTGTTAGCAGACAGTGGATGAGGATGATGGGGGTGTTAGCAGACAGTGGATGAGGATGATGAGGGTGTTAGCAGACAGTGGATGAGGATGATGGGGGTGTTAGCAGACAGTGGATGAGGATGATGGGGGTGTTAGCAGACAGTGGATGAGGATGATGGGGGTGTTAGCAGACAGTGGATGAGGATGATGGGGGTGTTAGCAGACAGTGGATGAGGATGATGGGGGTGTTAGCAGACAGTGGATGAGGATGATGGGGGTGTTAGCAGACAGTGGATGAGGATGATGGGGGTGTTAGCAGACAGTGGATGAGGATGATGGGGTAATAGCAGACAGTGGACGCGGATGATGGGGGTGATAGCAGACAGTGGACGAGGATGATGGGGGTGATAGCAGACAGTGGAGGATAAAGATGATGGGGGTGATAGCAGACAGTGGAGGATAAAGATGATGGGGGTGATAGCAGACAGTGGAGGATAAAGATGATGGGGGTGATAGCAGACAGTGGAGGATAAAGATGATGGGGGTGATAGCAGACAGTGGAGGATAAAGATGATGGGGGTGATAGCAGACAGTGGAGAATAAGGTTGATAAGGGTGATAGCAGACAGTGGAGGATAAGGTTGATAAGGGTGATAGCAGACAGTGGAGGATAAGGTTGATAAGGGTGATAGCAGACAGTGGAGGATAAGGTTGATAAGGGTGATAGCAGACAGTGGAGGATAAGGTTGATAAGGGTGATAGCAGACAGTGGAGGATAAGGTTGATAAGGGTGATAGCAGACAGTGGAGGATAAGGTTGATAAGGGTGATAGCAGACAGTGGAGGATAAGGTTGATAAGGGTGATAGCAGACAGTGGAGGATAAGGTTGATGGGGGTGATAGCAGACAGTGGAGGGTAAGGTTGATGGGGGTGATAGCAGACAGTGGAGGATAAGGTTGATGGGGGTGATAGCAGACAGTGGAGGATAAGGTTGATGGGGGTGATAGCAGACAGTGGAGGATAAGGTTGATGGGGGTGATAGCAGACAGTGGAGGATGATGGGGTGAGCAGACAGTGGAGGATGATGGGGTGATAGCAGACAGTGGAGGATGATGGGGTGATAGCAGACAGTGGAGGATGGGAATGACAGCAGAGGACAGAGCTGATCCCTCCTGCCCCGCAGCCCATGTGTGACCTCCCCCTCACAATGCCTGGATTATGGATGGAAAGATCCTCCCCTCCCCCAGGCAGGGCTGCAGCTGCCCGGCCAGGACCCATCTGCCCCGCTGACTCACCTCCGCACGCTGCCCGGCTCCAGTCCCCGCAGATGTCCGCACAGCCAGGGGAGAGATGCGTCACTCCCTTCCCGGCCGCTCACAGCATTCTCCCAGCCAAGCCACAGCAGCGGGAGGCAGCGTGACGTCACCGCCCGGGACACACATCTGGCACGCCTACTCGGGAGGAGTAGAGAGAGCGGGAGGGGCGGTGTGTGTTTATGTGAGCACGCAGGAGAGCGGCTCTGTGCATGGTGTGTGCAGATACAATGCTCCAGAGCTCACTCCCCCTGTGGGCTCTATTCATAAAAAAGATGTGGCGAAAAAACTCCTGGAGGGAAAATACCGCAGCAGTATTTCACACTTCTGGGTGGTCATTCAAAGAAATCTTGAAAGCTGCGATGCAAGTGCGGAGATCTCCCGCTGAAAGCTGGCGGTAAGCTGTCGGAAGGCATGCGGAAACACTTCAGCCGGCAGAGTCCCTCCGTGCACTGCTCTCTCTGGGAGGTCTGTCCCATTCACTTGTATGTAATCCGCAAAATCAGAGGAAGCGGTATTTCCCGTCCACATACCGCTTCCTCTAATCTTTATGAATGGCCATTTTGTTACTTTTTTCTAGATAAATCTAGAAAAACACTGGAGAAGGCGGAAATTTCTCGCTCTGCTGGGGGATTGTAGATTTTCATGCGGGAACAGCTTTTTTGAATGCCCACTTTGCTAAATGGACGGGAAAATCCGCTGTTTTGAGCGGAAAACTTGCGGGAAGGTTTTATGAATAGAGCCCTGTGTGTGCATCCACACAGGGGCGTAGCAATAGGGGGTGCAGAGGTTGCAACCGCATCGGGGCCCTTGGGCCAGAGGGGCCCCGTAGGGCCCTCCCTGAACTACAGTGTTAGTTCTCGATTGGTCCTGTGCTTATAATAATCACTTCTATAGATACTTTGAATAGTGGAAATCCTTAACAAACTGTTCCCCATCCCCCTCTTGCACCTATGACACTAGTTGCCATTGGCAGGTTTTGGTGCGTTGCATCAATTGTTATGTATAGATTGTTTGGGGGGCCTCAATGTAAAACTTGCATCGGGGCCCACAGCTCGTAAGCTACGCCACTGCATCCACAATGTAACAGGCTGCATCCACAATGGGCTCTATTCATAAAACCTTACCGCAAGTTTTCCGCTCAAAACAGCGGATTTTCCCGTCCATTTAGCAAAGTGGGCATTCATAAAAGCTGTTCCCGCATGAAAATCTACGATCCCCCAGCAGAGCGAGAAATTTCCGCCCTCTCCAGTGTTTTTCTAGATTTATCTAGAAAAAATAACAAAATGGCCATTCATGAAGTTTAGAGGAAGCGGTATGTGGACGGGAAATATCGCTTCCTCTGATTTTGCGGATTACATACAAGTGAATGGGACAGACCTCCCAGAGAGAGCAGTGCACGGAGGGACTCTGCCGGCTGAAGTGTTTCCGCATGCCTTCCGACAGCTTACCGCCAGCTTTCAGCGGGAGATCTCCGCACTTGCATCGCAGCTGGCAAGATTTTTATGAATTACCACCCGGAAGTCTAAAATACCGCTGCGGTATTTTCCCTCCAGGAGTTTTTTCGCCACAACTTTTTTATGAATAGAGCCCAATGTGTGCCTGGCAGGGTGTGCATACACAATATACCAGGGATCATCCCCTGTGTGCAGGGGCAGACTGGCCAGCGGGGAAAGGGGGATAATCTCCCCCAGGTCGCCTTTCATTCAGTGATTTAGGGCTTGTCCAGTGTCTGGTGTATTCAGGTTTGTTGATATAAGGCAATGTGACACACTTGGCTAGCTGATAAAAGTGCAATTAGAGGGCAGGCAAGCTGGTAAATATACACAGCATGATGCAGAGCTTGCCTGGAGGGTCCATGGGCAAACATCTGTCTTGTTTCTCCCCATTGTTCTAATGAGTGCATGTGTGGACAAGGCTTTAAACAAGTTAAAAAGTTTTTGACAGTCCCTAGACTCCAGGAGGGCTGCTTTCTGACTTGTGTAAGAGACTGGCAGGGACAGGAGTCATATTATAGGCAAGTAGCCTCTGTGTGATGTGAGACTGCAATACAGCTCTGCTCCATCTCAGGCTATTCTCAGTCTCTCCACTCCTCCTCTCTCTGGGCTAGTGCACGCCAAAATCACAATAGTAATCGCTAGCAATTTGCAAGTGCGATTTTGTGAAGCGATTTTCAGAGCGATTTTTGAATGAATTGCTCCAAAAAATGCTACATGCAGTGTGTTTGCGATTTTTAAATAATCACAATGCTGCTGTGAGAATACCGTCAAAAGGTAACATTAGCCAATCGCTTTTCAAATCACTGTCGATTTGAAAATCGCGCAGAAGCCCTCTTGGTGTGCACCAGTCCTCCCTCATTCACCTTTGTTTCCCTGTTCCCTAGTGCTGGCTGGCTGTGTCTTCTTCTTATGCAGGAAAGCTAAATAAAAGTGCAATCCTGGTGAGGCAAATTATTGATATTATTATTATTATTTAGTATTTATATAGCGCCACCATCTTCCGCAGCGCTGTACAGAACATATTGTCTTGTCACTTAACTATCTTCTTCCTTCTCTTTCAGCTTTTCTCTCCTCACCGTTTCTCCCCTTCTCTGCATAAGGTCTCAGACACGCTATAAGCGCTTTCCTGAGCGATTTTACCGCGATCATGATTTTACCATGATTTTGATGTAAGTCAATGGAAGCCCTTTTTAAAAAGCTCTCAGGAAGTTCTGATGGCTAAAAAGTGCTCATAAAAGCGCTTATAGTGCGTCTGAGCCCCTAGTATTTGTATGCTGCCGGTAAGTTGGGCGCCAGGAGCGCCGAATGACGGCTCTTCCTGCTGCCACTAAACTCCCTGGTGGTGTTAAATACTATTCCCCCTCCGAGTCGTTGCAACTCTGAGGGAGGTGTAATTTGGGGTACAGCTATCACCGGAGCCCCGAATTATTTGAAGGACCAGATAAGGTCGGCTGTGACCTTGGACTACTGCAAGATAGGGCTATGTTTTTCCTATGGTGCAATTGCTTATACATGAGCCGTTTCCTCTGCAATTATTCTAAATAGCCACTTTCCCATCCCCCTGAAATCACCCCATAAGTTTTGAGGGAAAGTAAATATTAATTAGTAGTATTTATTTAAATAGCACCCTCATTTTCCATAGTGCGGTACAATATAATAACAAGATATGATGCATAAGAGAAAGGAAGAATGACAATTACTTAAAATTACTATACCTTACAAAAACAGCAGTTGTAAGAAACAATAGGGGAGGGAACCTTGCCCTTCCAAGCTTACAGTCTAAAGAATAGGGATGTAGACGCAAGGTGGCAGTGAATAAGCTGTATTAAGAGTTCCATATTATGCAGGAGATAGACCTTGGTCAGGGTGTTCATTCAGTTAAAGTGGCAGTATAGTAAAACAACCACAAGATATCACTGTGTGTAAAATGGGATGATGATCTCTATGGTATTGTTATTTCCTGAATTCACTCTGTGTTCCTCTCTGTTCTAAGTATGCTACATTATCCGATGCTGGTGTATGATATATCTCAGCATGTTTTTCTTCAGTAAAGAGTTGTAAACTTGTTATACTGGGTGCCTATCTGTATGTACTGGCCACTCTATTCCATCGTGAACTACGAAAACAACATTCAGAGGCCAATGAATGGCTCTGGTGATGAGAAAAGGACCAGCAGTTAGCTTAGGTCAACTTTCATGTATTGATAAGGAATCTTCAGATTGGTGGTGGAAAGCCATTGGTCATCCTCTGGGTTAAAGTTAAGGTTGCTTCTGCTTTGTTTACTGAAGCTTAATTTTGTTTTAGCTTCAGGGGTAATAATCTGAAGTAGACTATCTGTTCTTCAAATTATTATTATTAACCACTTGAGGACCCACCCTTTACCCCCCCCCCCCCCCTCCTTAAGGACCAGCGCTGTTTTAGCTGATCTGTGCTGGGTGGGCTGTGCAGCCCCCAGCACAGATCAGGGTGCAGGCAGAGCGATCAGATCGCCCCCTTTTTTCCCCACTAGGGGGATGATGTGCTGGGGGGGTCTGATCGCTCCTGCCTGCCTGGGTGTTGCGGGGGGGGGGCACCTCAAAGCCCCCCTCCGCGGCGAAATTCCCCCCCTCCCTCTCCTCCCTCCCTTCCCCGGAGATCCGAGGCTGCACAGGAACGGATCTGTCCTGTGCAGCCTCTAACAGGCTCCTGCCTGTCATGTGACAGCAATCCCCGGCCACTGATTGGCCGGGGATCGCTGATCTGGTACAATGCTGCTACTGTTAGCAGCGTTGTACGAATGTAAACAAAGCGGATTATTTCCGCTTGTGTTTACATTTAGCCTGCGAGCCGCGATCGGCGGCCTGCAGGCTATTCACGGAGCCCCCCGCCGTGAATTGACAGGAAGCAGCCGCTCACGCGAGCGGCTGCTTCCTGATTAATTAGCCTGCAGCCGGCGACGCAGTACTGCGTCGCTGGTCCTGCAGCTGCCACTTTGCCGATGCGCGGTATGAGTGCGCGGTCGGCAAGTGGTTAATATAGGGCTGACATGTTCCACAGTGCTGTACAGAGTATATAGTCTTGTCACTTAACTGTCCCTCAGAGGGGCTCACAATCTAATCTCTACCATAGTCCTATGTCTATGTATGTATTGTGTGGTGTAAGTATCGTAGTCTAGGGCCAATTTAGGGGGAAGCCAATCAACTTATCTGTATGTTTTTTGGAATGTGGGAAGAAACCAGAGTGCCCGAAGGAAACCCACGCAGACACAGGGAGAACATACAAACTCCGTACAGGTAGTGCCTTGGCTGGAATTCGAACTGCGGACACAGCCTGCAAGGCAAGAGTGCTAACCACTATGCTAGTGTAGTGTGCTGCCCTGTGCTGCCCCATTGGTCTGTTGCAATCCAATATGAAGATTGATGGACTCAAGTTTAACTTCCGGTCATCAAGTCCCCAGAGTAGAACTTGGGAGGCTAGCATGGGGGAACCTCTAGTTAGCTAAAAAAAAAAAAAAATGGGCACTGAAGTGACTGAATGGCAGGCATTATTATAACCTCACTCCATTCTTCCAGTTAAAGTGAATGTTTACCGTATTAAAAAATTAAAAAAGTCAGATACTCACCTAAGGAGAGGGAAGGCTCGGTCCTAATGAGCCTTCCCCCTCCTCTCCCGGTGCCCGGTCCCGCGCAGGATCCCCCGTGGCAGTATTCGACCAGTTCGGTCAAATACTGCCACTTCCGCAGCCGAAGGGAGCTTTCGGAAGCCTCCGGGAGCACTCGGGCTCCCGATGACGCGGCCGCTCCATACTACGCATGCGCGAGCGCCCTCTATGACGCACTCGCCCATACGTAGTATGGAGCGGCCCGTCTTCGGAAGCCCGAGTGCTCCCGAAGACCTCCGAAGTCCCTGCGGCGGCGGACGCGAACGGGGGAGCCAGCGCAGCACCGAGGGCACCGGGAGAGGAGAGGGAAGGCTCATTAGGACCGAGCCTTCCCTCTCCTTAGGTGAGTATCTGACTTTTTATTTTTTAATACGGTACCCATTGGCTTTAACTGTGTTTTCAGAATAGCCTTTAAAGGGTCATTGTCACCATAAAAATACAATTTCAACAGCAACTATAGTCTGAGTGTATTAACCTCCTTAGCGGTAATCCCGAGTCAGGCTCGGGAAGGAAATCCACAGCTCAGAGCAGTAATCCCATGCCTGAGTGAGTATTATGCAGGAGCTGCTGCAGATCTCTCTATGGTATGTTTTTTCCTTGTTTTGAGGGTCTAAAAGTTTATGAAAAAAATGCACGGCTTTTATAAATAATTGTAATGCCAGGGAGGTTAAGTGATAAAGATGCTAATCTTGCATTCAAAACTTTCAGAACGTTTTCTGCTGTTATGGTTTGGAGTTATCTCATACCTTAGGAGCTCTGGCCCTTTAATTGCCATCAACTGGCAAAACAGTTGCATGCTGGGGGGTCTTTTTATCTATAATATATTCCTCCTCTTCCCTTTGTTTCCCCCTCCTTCTAATGACATAAAACAGTGCACTTCCTAGTATAGAACACAGTGGGAGTGTCTGAAGACTCTGGAAGGAGGGCGGGTAACGAATACACAATTAGCAAGAGGAGAAAAAAGAACGAGGGAGGAAATGATGTCAGGATTAGCTTCATTCAAAGGTAACCAAAATGGAAACTATCTAGAATAGGATTCTCTGCGTTTCCTTTATAAAATTCACAGAAATCATAATGTGGACAGTGCAATATACCTGTTATGTAAGTAAAACTAGTATGTATCTACTAATATATACAGTACGTGTTTTTTTTTTATTTCTAGGTTAGCATGGGTGTCACTTGTTCTTTAATACTGTGTGGCGAAGCTGATCAGCTGATAACATTTATAATTGCCATATATAGTAAAGCCTCACTTTTCTAATGGAATCATGTTATCTGAGCATGGAGAGAGAGGAAGTACTGGTAGAAGCTGTTTCTGTTTAATGGCCTGAGAACTGCTATTTACATTGCACTTCAAGTGCTGCTCATTAGAAGAAGTGCAGGAGAGATCTCTTAACAAGTGAAAACTCTGATGATAGAAATATCACGGACAGTTGGAAAATGATGAAATAATAATCCTGTCTCTTCTTTTCACATCTGTCATCGAAAGGCAATGATGAGTTTTTAGGAAGACATCTCAACTGGGCTGATATTTCTTTACATCATCAGGTTAAAGCAGATCCGAGATGAAAAACTAACTATAACAAGTTACTTGTCTATATAGCTTATCTAAAGTTTAGATAGTTTACACAGCAAATCTAGCTGCAAACAGCTTTAATAAAATATGATTATTTCTTCCAGTGATACAATGACAGCAGCCATGTTGTTTGTAAACATTACAAACAGGGAAGCTTATCTGCATCTTCTGTGAAAAAAACCTAATCCCACCTCCTCCTCCCTCCTCCCCTCTGCCTTTGAAATCTCTGGCTAGTAATACCTCCCCCTTTTCCTGCCCAGACTGAGCTCCCATGAGCTCTTGCTACTGCCAAGGCTCTCTGAAAAACTGTGGGCGAGGCTTGTTTAGTTTATAGGGAATTAGAGTATTAAAACAAAAATGAATTTGGCTTGAGGAATGCCCTATAAGCAATAGGAAAGGAACACAATTATGCAATGAGCAAAAGTTAATCTCGGATCCACAGTTTTCTCTTTTAATAATTGGTGTTTTTATGATAGGAACACACTAGGCAGTGCCGGAAAGGTAGTGTTTTGCTGCATATGCGTCTGAGCGGTTTTTAGTGCATTTTCTGTGTGTTTGCTTTTGCGTTTTTTTCCAGCACATGCGTTTTTCTTGCGTTTTGCGTGCGTTTTAATGAGTTTGCGGTTCACATATATAAATCACATATGCGTTTTGTGTGCGTTTTGCATGTTTTTTTAATGTGTTTTATGCAAAATCACTTTGAAGTCAACAGGAAGTGGAAATACATCATCAAATTTGTTTTTGATTTTTAAATGCACACAAAATGCATACAAAATGCACTAAAATTCAATAAAATGCAATACCTCTGCATCATCATTGACTTTTATGTGCATTTTAGATGTGTTATGGAAAAATATGCAGAAAGACCAGCGTTTTTAAAAACGCACATTGCAGAACACAAACATATGCGTTTTTTCATGCGGCCTGTTGATTTGCACTATGTACGTTTTCGATGCGTTTTCAGTAACACTGGCGTTTCTGTCTAGTTGTTCCTTCCCGTAATCTTCTTTCAAATTGCCAATATTTTTTTTTCTCATAACTAGGTAGAGGTTGATTGACTTACAAAATTGTATGTGCAACTACCGTGCGCAATGTTTACTGCATGACAGCAAGCAAAACTTAGCATAAGGTACAGAAAGCCAAGATTATGGATGGTCAGCAATGATGAGCAAAAATGCAGATAATCTCTGCGCTTTCATTTTCACAGAAATAATGTAAAATTTAAATTTCCAGTGGAAATGACTTCCAAAATCATTTTGTAATACGTTTATGATTTTTCGCATTTTTAGCGATTGTTCGCTTTAAAGGGTAATTTGCTCTTAACTCATGAATTGCAATTTAGGCAAAAATTCTGGCAAAATGAACGTTGCGAAAATACAGTACACCAATGATCAGTGAGATGCAAATAATTCTGGTTTAGGCAAATTTTGGGTGCAAATTTACAGCTTGAAAATGGCTCATTTAAATTCAACCTTGGCAGGCTACATTTGGACTCTTTTCACATTTTCAGACTGCATATATTTGCATACAAATGGCTTTTCAGGTTTGATTTCAATGTGTCCAGGGTTGGAGGTGTCTTGATTACGTTTGACAAGGCATTTCAGAGGGTAGGAGCAGCATGACAGAAAGCTCTGGCTCCAAAGGTTTCTAGTTGAACCTAGTACGGGGTAGGGGGTGGTCAAGTTATTTGATCTTTTTGATCTGACGTTGTGGGCGGTGTGACGCAGTGGCAACAAATCCTTCAGGTGTCCGGGGCCTAGGTCATGTAGCGATTTCAATGTTAGCATGCCAATTTGGAAAAGTATTCTCTATTTCATGGGTAGCCAGTGTAGTGAGCAATGGATTGGTGTTATGTGGCAATGGCGGGTTGGCTTGTCTTGTGGCGGCATTCTGTACTAGCTGCAGGCGGTGTAGGTCTTTATTTGGAAGACCTGCATATAGGGCAATAGTCCAGCCATGATGTGATGAAGGCGTGGGCTGCTAGATCCTCTGAAGGAATGAGGTGCTTAATTTTTGCAATACTCCTTAGGTGAAAGAAGGAATGCTTCACTACAATTGAGATTTCTGACACACACATCATTGTTTGCATCAGACATATAGCCCAATATCGGCCACAAATGTTTTCAAAGATCTATGCAGGTACTCAGTTGCAGAGCTTATTTTCATCTGTGCAAAAGCACTTTCATTACCTTGTCAGCAGTGGCATAGCTACCGAGCATTGTTGCCCAGTGCTGAATTTACGTTGGACCCTCCCAGCACTGTATCTATACCAATACCAAGTCCCAAAAACCTTCTTTTCAAGGCCAGCCAGAGCATTAGAGAAGTATAAGAACAGGGAGGGAACCAGTTAATGATTAACACTATTCAAAGCACACATCACAAGCATTACAATAGGCAGCCAAATTAGGGCCCTGCCAATATGACCAGAATTCAAGTCAAGATACGAAAAAAGATAACTTAAAATAAAAGAACTGAGTAAAGTTGTATACCAGGTGATCACAGGCATCTAATAGTGGAATGCCTGGCAGTTCTCCTGTTCAGCCACTATACTCTTCCCTTTAGCCACTATACCCCAATCTACTGCCGTAGCTCTGAGCTCGGCCCACGGTCTTCACCTATAGACAAGCCCCCGCTTGAACAGGACACTGAATATGTCTCCTGACTTTGGTTGCCTTCAGGTCTTAACGTGCAAGGTATAGCGGCTGAGCCTGAGAAAACCAGAGTACCACCAGAGCAAGCGAGACTATGCAGCTGGGTGATATTAGGTAATAGAGCGGATGCTCTTGTGGAGGAGATTGCACAGATCACACCAGGAGCTATGAACAAGGGAGCAAGATTGCTCAGAGCGACCGCAGCTCTGAGCTTCTGATAACCGCCACAATAAACAAGACACAATGATTGCTCAGTGCGACCACAGCCCTGAGCATCTGATGTTCACCACACTGAGCAACAAGGACAGACAATAGACAGACAGACGGAATGCTTGCCAATCTAATCGCTGCCCCCGTGGTAACAAACATCCACACTGGCATGGATAAGACAAACAAGTAGGACCGTAATGTAATAGCAGCTGATAGTTACATCCACAGGAACAGGACTAACAAGAATACTGTAAGTCACCAGTGTGGTGAAGGCAGTCTCCAAACTATTTGCATAGGAAAAGATTTCACTGTACCCCCGCAGGTGCAGTGAACGTCCAAGCAGGCAAGGCAAGATAATGCAATGCAATATTCAAACTTCAAACCACAAGGAACCCAGCAATCAACTAAGGCAAAGCTAAACGCTATGACGGGCAAGGTGTGAGAGGAGAAGCAGGCTTTTCTATGGACGTCAGCCAATGAGACCAGACATGTAAATTCCCACACAGCTGAATGGTAATCACGCAATCCTGTGTTAGGTTGATTGAAGGTTGCAAGCTGACTGTGAATGGAAAGGACTCTCATTACAAATGCATGCCAAATTATGCAACAACATGCATGTAAGAAATCCATAGCTGTCTGCCATAGGTGGATTCATGACAACACCCTGAGCTACTCTGAACTGCAGAGTGGTTGCAGATGGCAATGAGACTTATTGCAAATGCAGTCGAAACTATGCAACCAAATGCAAGCAGAGAAATCAGAACTGCTCGGTTGCAGCTCCACCGCAACCGACAGGACATGCCACAGGAGGGATCCTTACAAATAGAACAAGTGTCCAGAGTCCATGTTGTGTGATGGCTGCTGATTGGTTGCTGTAGACAGGAGGCCTAGGCATTTTTAATCCAAAGTCTAGGCATTTTTGATCCAAATATAAAATATTTGGTGCAAATTTCATTTTAAGCTGAAAAGGGGCAATAACACTTACAAAAACCTTTGGCTCTCTTCCGCTTAACTTCCCCAACTTTACTAATTTCAATGCAAAAAGGGCGTAGGGAAAAAAAGGTGCGTGGTGTAAATGATAAGCGGTAATAGCGTTTATAAAAATATTGCGTTGCATTTCGTTAACAATGTTTTACAAATTAAAAACCATTTAATAATGTGTATGTAATCGCAAATTGTGAAAACGATAATCTTTCCTGTTTTAAAAGTGAAACTTATAATTACATTTGTTAAATAACGATAATATATGTATAATCGTTATAATTGTATAATATTGTGTACTAGCCGACCCGCGGCGTAGCATACGCCGCATAAGAGGGTAGAGGGCAGGAAGGGGGTATTGGGCACAGCGGCGGGGAGGGGGGTCAGACCCCCCCTCAACTGGACCTCCCATGTGTGCTCTACCTCCAGCTTAAGTTTAGCAAGAACCTCCCCCTCCTGCTTAAGCAGAGTAGCAGCCCCCACTATTAGTAAGAGGCAGCGGGCGGGGATGACTCACCTCTTCCGTGTTACATCGTGCGTTCCACTGTCGTCACTTCCTGCAATGTCGCACAATGTATTGGTGTAATTTGCCTTTTTAAAACAGAAGGGAATCTGCAATAATTCAGCTATAAGTGAATATTTGTGGTTACCCACAATGCACTGTTACTAAATATGCAAATTACCCCTTTTCCCCCTTGGTAAGCCAAGCAAGCATCCAGAGCTGCTGGTGTATAGCAAGCATATAGCTTTAAATTTTACACAGTCATACCAAACCCACATGTAGAAAGCCTGTTTCAGACTTTTGGTCCTCATCAGTACATGGCAGGGATTGATACAGCTGTATGAGATAGGGCTTGGACCAGTACAACAGAGTAACCAAGCAGTTCAGGGTAACCAAAACCACTCAGAATGTATAGGGTAGTGTTGGGCGAACACCTAGATGTTCGGGTTCGCGAACGTTCGCCGAACATCGCCGCGATGTTCGGGTGTTCGCGCCGAACTCCGAACATAATGGAAGTCAATGGGGACCCGAACTTTCGTGCTTTGTAAAGCTTCCTTACATGCTACATACCCCAAATTAGCAGGGTATGTGCACCTTGGGAGTGGGTACAAGAGGAAAAAAAATATTTGAAAAAGAGCTTATAGTTTTTGAGAAAATTGATTGTAAAGTTTCAAAGGAAAAACTGTCTTTTAAATGTGGAAAATGTCATGTTTCTTTGCACAGGTAACATGCTTTTTGTCGCCATGCAGTCATAAATGTAATACAGAGAAGAGGTTCCAGGAATAGGGACCAGTAACGGTAACCCAGCAGCAGCAGCACACGTGATGGAACAGGAGCAGGCGCAGGAGGAGAAGGCCATGCTTTTTGAGACACAACAACCCAGGCCTTGCATGAGGACAAGAAGCGTGCGGATAGCATGCTTTTTACCGCCATGCAGTCATAAATGTAATAAAGATAAGAGGTTCAATAAACAGGGACCGGGCGTCAACGCTAACCCAGCAGCAGCAGACGTGATGGAACAGGAGGAGGCGCAGGAGGAGAAGGCCACGCTTTCAGGTGCAACTCAGGCCTTGCATGAGGACAAAAAAATGTGTGCGCAAAGCAATGCAATGAGTAGTTTTCAGGACACAATGGGCTATTCGGAGGAGCTATTCCCACCCCCACAATCTTCTACCTGTGAAAGGTCAATGGAACAGCCACAAATGTTGTGCCCGGATTCACAACCTTTTTCTGTGGAAAATGCACCTCGCACTGAAATGCAAGGCGAGGCCGAGGATGAACATGACGTCAACAACTCAACATGACGCAAAATGGGGGGCGGAACAGAAAGCTGCTTTCAATGTTTTGAAGGCCTTAATTGCCTCCGGTGGCCAGTTAGATGCATCATTCATCACACCCAAATCCCAGAGCAATGTGTGCAGGAATTTGAATCTCAGGAGGTGTACCGAGATCATCTGGACAAGTGACCAAGTGACAAGTGACAAAGTGACCAGTGACAAAGTGACAAAGTGACAAAATGACAAAGTGACAAAATGACAAAGTGACAAAATGACAAAGTGACAAAGTGATAAGTGACAAAGTGACAAGTGACAAAATGACAAAGTGACCAGTGACAAAGTGACCAGTGACAAAGTGACAAGTGACAAAGTGACAAAGTGACAAAGTGACCAGTGACAAAGTGACAACTGAGAGGTTGTTCTGGGGAGCTCCACTGCACTCAGTCGCATATGAGGAGAGGTCTCGTCGGGACTGCTGATCCTCCTCAGCTTGCTCAAAGCCTTGAGGGTTCCTGAAGATCCTCTGCTTGGAGTTCGCCGGGGTTCAGCTTGGTGTCGGGGTCGGCGGCGTCCTCCTCACTCCAACGTGGCAGATCTTCTGTTGAAGGAAAAAAAAACAAACATTGTTAAAAGTCCAGTACCGCTTCTGAAGGACTCACCAAGAGATGCAGGAGCGCTTCAATCTAGCGCACCATCGCTCGCTGGGTGATGTCCCTGCCTACGCGCTGGAATTCTACGCTGCACATGCTAGCACGCTTTTGCGCAGTGCCGAGGCGCATTCCAGCAGCTAGTAGCTACCAAGCTTCTGTGGATCTGATTGGGCCACCATGTTGGATCTCTGCCAAGTCCTCCAAAATTTTGAGCAATCCACGTTGCGTGACTGAGCAGTGACAACTCTACAGTCAGCATTACAATACCACTGCTGTGTTTACTGAAGAAATCAATGTTGAAGATGGAAACCGCTGGCATGATGCAAGTGGGGGATTCTGAAGATGAAAACGATCAGCGTGATGATACCAACATCAGGCAACCTGCCTCAGGAAACTCTGGTCCCAGCTATGACAAAGAACAGGACGAGGAACAGCTGGAGTTGGAGCAGGAATTGGATGCCCCCACTGCCGAGGGACAGAGCGGTGCACGTTGGACTTCCACAATTTAGCGGGAAAGGACAGCAGAAGAGGAAGAAAGTGATGCTGGTGACGAATATGGTGCATCACAACAATCACAACGCTTACAAGAACATGAAGATAGAGGAGTCTGGCAGGACTCTCTGGCACACATGGCTCAATTCATGCTAGACTGCATTGAACGCGGCCCGCGCATTATTCACTATTCATTATTATTCATTATTCTGGAATCTGGACAACACCAATTACTGGGTTTATACAAACACAATGTTAAAAAACTGATTGAAGAAAGTGTCAGACAGGTCAAAAATGGAACAATTCCAGCAGGCCCTTGAGGATGGAGACTTTAGAGAGGAGATTGACATCCTCCTCCTTCTCTAGCCAGTTGTACGCCGACAGACTGACTTCAGCAAACCCAGGAGGACCAGGAGGGCAGCAAAGAACACAAGCTGCTGCTAGTGCCCAAAAGGGAATGGTATTGGCAGTGTCCTTGGAGTGGGAACATTTTCTGACACCCATGCAGCAGCCCACAGAACAGCAATCAGGCAGTTCCACGTCCTCCAACACCAATCGCCCAGAGAAGATGGTCAAGGTCCAGGACTACATGTCAGATGGCGTAGCTGTGTTGAACAATCCATCTGCATACAGACGGTGAGTGTGACAGGCAGCACAGAAGGACCATGGTAACTCACTCATAGTACCACAGTTTGATAGTGCTGCCCAAAAAATTATATGGATCCGTGGACCCGGGCACTGCGGGCAGTACTGGGAAGTGGGAACGCAGATTTTAGTACCTAAACACACGATACAACATGTTTTCCGGGGTCGGACTCTGAGGCACATACAGATGGTCCCGATCATAATCCTCATCATACAACTCTTCTCCTGAGTCTGACCCACCCACCACCTCTGCCACCCCAACATCCCCAGACACAGACCCCTCATCGTCCTCAACATTAACTTGGGATGCTGGCCTGAGCCCGACCTCCTCCTCCACATCAGGCCCCATCATCTCCTCAATGGCAGCCCTCATTAATCGTTCTGGCGATGGACCGATGGACACAACATTCTCCTCCGGAGAGGGCTGCTGCTGACCACTGGCTGCTGGGGTGGATGTTATAGCTTGCGTGGGGCGTTGGCTGTTGCTGTTGTTGGGAGTGCTGCTCACAGCGGAGGTCTCTGAGGAACTCATGGTGAGCTCATATAGTGGTTGGCGGTGAGTGGAGTATTACTGATCCCAGCAATATACACACTGACTGGCAGAGTACGCAATGCTATATAGTCTGGCTGAGCGGTGTACACAGAGTGGCAGTACACACAATGCTATATAGTCTGGCTGAGCCGTGTACACAGAGTGGCAGTACACACAATGCTATATAGTCAGGCTGAGCCGTGTACACAGAGTGTCAGTAAACAATGGTATATAGTCTGGCTGAGCGGTGTACACAGAGTGTCAGTAAACAATGGTATATAGTCTGGCTGAGCGGTGTACACAGAGTGGCAGTAAACACAATGCTATATATAGCGTGGCTGAGCGAGGTGCACAGTGGCAGTACACACAATGCTATATAGTCAGGCTAAGCCGTGTACACAGAGTGTCAGAAAACACAATGCTATATATAGCGTGGCTGAGCGAGGTGCACAGTGACAGTACACACAATGCTATATAGTCTGGCTGAGCCGTGTACACAGAGTGGCAGTAAACACAATGCTATATATAGCGTGGCTGAGCGAGGTACACAGTGGCAGTACACACAATGCTATATAGTCAGGCTAAGCCGTGTACACAGAGTGTCAGAAAACACAATGCTATATATAGCGTGGCTGAGCGAGGTGCACAGTGGCAGTACACACAATGCTATATAGCCAGGCTAAGCCGTGTACACAGAGTGTCAGAAAACACAATGCTATATATAGCGTGGCTGAGCGAGGTACACAGTGGCAGTAAACAATGCTATATATAGTGTGGCTGAGCGAGCGGTGTACTACTGTTCCCAGCAGCGACACACAATGACTGGGGGGGACCCTGGCTAGCGTGGCTGGAGAGCGAACTACCCTGCCTGCCTACCCAAAGCTAAACCCACAGAGAAATGGCGGAGATATGACGTGGTTCGGGTATTTATTTACCCGAACCACGTGACCGTTCGGCCAATCAGAGCGCGTTCGGGCCCGAACCACGTGACCCGTTCGGCCAATCACAGCGCTAGCCGAACGTTCGGCCATGCGCTCTTAGTTCGGCCATGTGGCCGAACGGTTTGGCCGAGCACCGTCAGGTGTTCGGCCGAACTCGAACATCACCCGAACAGGGTGATGTTCTGCAGAACCCGAACAGTGGCGAACACTGTTCGCCCAACACTAGTATAGGGGGATAAAAGGGACCAAAAAGACCTCCTACTAAGAAAAGCAAAGCTTGGTGTAATTTGCCTTCCTAAAACAGAAGGAAATCTGCAATAATTCAGCTATAAGTGAACATTTGTGGTTACCCACAATGCGCTGCTACTAAATATGCAAATAATTCCTTTTCACCCTTAGTTACCCTTAGTTGGTGTATAGCAAGCCTATAGCTTTAAAGTTTACACAGCCAGTGGCATAGCTAAGGAGCTGTGGGCCCCGATGCAAGTTTGACAATGGGGCCCCCCAAGCACTCCATACATAACAATTGATACGGCGCACCAAAACCTGCCAATGACAACTACAGTGTCAGAGATGCAAGAAGGGGATGGGAAACACTTTGTTAATGATTACTACTATTCAAAGTATCAATAGAAGTGATTATTATGAGCACAGGATCAATAGAGAGCTAATACTGCACTTGAGAGAGGGCCCTTCAGGGCCCCTCTGGCCCAAGGGCCCCGATGCGGTCGCAACCTCTGCAACCCCTATTGCTACGCCCCTGTACACAGCCATATCAAACCCACTTGTGACAGCCTGTTTCAGACTTTTGGTCCTCATCTGTACATGGCAAGGATTGATATGGCTGTATGAGATAGGGCTTGGACCAGTACAACAGAGTAACCAAGCAGTTCAGGGTGACCCAAACCACTCAAAATGTATAGGGGGATAAAAGGGACCAAAAAGACCTCCTACTAAGAAAAGCAAAGCTTGGTGTAATTTGCCTTCCTAAAACAGAAGGAAATCTGCAATAATTCAGCTATAAGTGAACATTTGTGGTTACCCACAATGCACTGCTACTAAATATGCAAATAATTCCTTTTCACCCTTAGTAACCCTTAGTTGATGTATAGCAAGCCTATAGCTTTAAATTTTACACAGCCATATCAAACCCACTTGTGACAGCCTGTTTCAGACTTTTGGTCCTCATCTGTACATGGCAAGGATTGATATGGCTGTATGAGATAGGGCTTGGACCAGTACAACAGAGTAACCAAGCTGTTCAGGGTGACCCAAACCACTCGGCATGTATAGGTGGATAATAGTGTTGTCCGGATCATGAACGATTCGGATCTTTGATCCGAATCTCTTTTGTGAGTCGAATCATCCGGATTATCAAAATGAACAGATTCGGATCAAAAGGGGTGGAGCCAGGAGCGGCATGCCCCCTCTCTCAGCGGGCACCGGGGTCCTGGAAGCAGAGTGGAGATGGATCGCTCAGTTGGAGGGGAGCCAGCCAGCCTTGCAGGGACAGGTAGTTGGGAGAGGGGACATGGGTGCCACTGCCAGATATGTGTGGAGCACACTACTGGCTGCAATGTGCTGCTGATTATAGTCTGTCTGTTGTAGTTGTGAACAAATGGGAAACTTTTGGCTGAGAAGCACAGCTCAGTAACTCTGCAGACAGCTTGGAACACAGGCACTGTGATTGCTGTGCAATATGATCCTCCTGCACTGCTCTAAACAGCTGCACTTATCTTCTCCCTAAATGTATGGTGTGTTCGAGGTGAGAAAAGGGGAATGCTTTCTTTTACTGTTAGACGTTTGCATTCAGAGTATACAGATGAACATATAGGTGAAATATATGTAAAGCATATGATTGCAATTGGGTATTGTGTGCAAAAAAACATTTCTGCTCTCTGCTCACCCCTCTTCGTTCACCTCCTCCCTTCTGTTCACTCCCTGCCCGTCTCTGTCCACCATCCCCCTTTTCTATCTGTCCACCCCTCTCCCCTTCTCTGTCCGTCCGTCCACCCTCCCCTTCTCTTTCTGTCCACCCCCCTCCCCTTCTTTGTCTGTCCACCCCCCTCCCCTTCTTTGTCTGTCCACCCCCCTCCCCTTCTTTGTCTGTCCACCCCCCTCCCCTTCTTTGTCTGTCCACTGCAGGGGAAAGTCCTGTCCTGCTAGTCATTTCACCCCCCCCAATGCTTCCCTAGTAAAATGATCCGAGATTTGGATCAAAGATCTTTTCAATGATCCGATTCAAATCATCCGAATCATTGAAAAGATCCGAACTTCGCATCTCTAGTGGATAAAAGGGACCAAAAAGACCTTCTACTAAAAATATCAAAGCTTGGTGTAATTTGCCTTCTTAAGGGCTGGTGCACACCAAGCGGCTTTTTCAGCGTTTCTGCAGCCGCTTGCGGCTGCGGATCCGCTTGGTAAATGTATCTCAATGGGGTGGTTCACACCAGAGCGGGAGGCGTTTTGCAGAAACGCATACTACCGGGCCGAGGCATTTTTTGGATTTTTTCAAAGCAAACTGCTCTGAAAAACGGCAGTTCAGAGTGGTTTTGCAGGCGTTTTTGTTAGAGAAGCTGTTCAGTAACAGCTTTACTGTAACAATATCTGAAATCTACTACACCAAAAACGCTTCACAAAACCGCAAAATGCTAGCTGAAACGCTACAGGAAAATAAGAAAAAGCGTTTCAAAATCTGCTAGCATTTTGCGGATCTGCTAGTGGTTTTTGGTGTGCACCAGGCCTAAGTGAACATTTGTGATTACCCACAATGCACCTCTACTAAATATGCAAATTATTTCTTTTCACCCTTAGTAAGCCAAGCAAGCCTATAGCTTTAAGTTTTACACAGTCATATCAATCCAACATGAGACCTCATCAGTACACAGCAGGAATTGATACGGCTGTATGAGACAGGGCTTGGACCAGTACAACAGAGTAACCAAGCAGCTCAGGGTGACCCAAGCTACTAAGAATGTATAGGAGGATAAAATAGACCAAAAAGCCCTCCTACTAAAAAAAGCAAATCTTGGTGTAATTTTCCTTCTTAAAACAGAAGCAAATCTGCAATAATTCAGCTATAAGTGAACATTTGTGGTTACCCACAATGCACTGCTACTGAATATGCAAATTATCCCTTTTAGCCCTTGATTTGATAGGACACTACTTCTTCTTCTTGCTTGGACCAGCCCCTTCTTCTTGCTTGGACTGGCCCTGGGGGCGGGGCGCTACTTCTTCTTCTTGTTTGAAGGTTGAGGCACTTACTCTATTATATATATATAGATAACCTTCATTTATCGTTTCTTCATGTAATAAAATCTGAAAATATTGTTTATAACGATGAAAAAAAAAAAAAGTACGTTCGTAATAACTGTTGTAAAACATTAGTAAATATTACTAACATTTTACTACAACTAAACCTAACCCTACTCTCACACATAACCCTCCCTCTACCTATCCCTAATCCTTAGACCCCCCTGGTGGTGCCTAACCCTAACACCCCCCTGGAGGTGCCTAATCCTAAAACCCTCCTGGTGGTGCCTAACCCTAAATCTCCCCCATGGTGGTACCTAACCCTAAATCCCCCCCTGGTGGGGCCTAACCCTAAGACCCCCCTGGAGGTGCCTAACCCTAAGACCCCCCTGGTGGTGCCTAACCCTAAATCCCCCCTGGTGGTGCCTAACCCTAAATCCCCCCTAGTGGTGCCTAACCCTAAGACCCCCCTGGAGGTGCCTAACCCTAAGACCCCCCTGGTGGTGCCTAACCCTAAGACCCCCCTGGTGGTGCCTAACCCTAAATCCCCCCTGGTGGTGCCTAACCCTAAGACCCCCCTGGTGGTGCCTAACCCTAAATCCCCCCTAGTGGTGCCTAACAGAGGCGGGACAAGGTCCTCCAGCACCCAAGACTGAGACACCAAAGTGCGCCCCTCCATCCCTGCCACCCCAGCCGTCACACACTGATTGCTATTAAACTAAGAGGTGCCACAGGGCCCACAACCTCTCCAACACCTTAATATCTAGTTATCTGGCTTGCAGTCACTGCTATGTATCCCCTTTTCTTATTTCTTTCTGCTTCAAACACAATTATGAATGACAGCTGAATGAATTGTGCGCCCCCCCCCCTACACTGCGCCCTGAGGCTGGAGCCTCTCCAGCCTATGCCTCGGCCCGGCCCTGGTGCCTAACCCTAAGACCCCCCTGGAGGTGCCTAACCCTAAGACCCCCCTGGTGGTGCTAAACCCTAAATCTCCCCCATGGTGGTACCTAACCCTAAGACCCCCCTGGTGGGGCCTAACCCTAAGACCCCCCTGGAGGTGCCTAACCCTAAGACCCCCCTGGAGGTGCCTAACCCTAAGACAGCCCCTGGTGGTGCTAAACCCTAAATGCCCCCTGGTGGTGCCTAACCCTAAGACCCCCCTGCTGGTGCCTAACCCTAAATCCCCCCTAGTGGTGCCAAACCCTAAGACCCTCCTGGTGGTGCCTAACCCTAAATCTCCCCCATGGTGGTGCCAAACCCTAAATCCCCCCTAGTGGTGCCTAACCCTAACCACCCCCCTTAGTGATCGCTTAATTGTGTGGATAATAATGTTTTACAAATAGTGACTGTAAAAAATATAATACAATTTACTTACTGATCGCTTTATTATGTGAATAATAATGTTTTACAAACAGTAAGGGATAACATTTTAAACATCGTTTTAGTTAAATACGATAGATATGTTTAGTATTTTTGTAAACATGATTCGTCACGGGCGCATTTTGTAAACTTAAATCATCACAAGCGCAGTTTGAAAACGTTAATAATGTCCGGGCGCCCTTTTTTACTGTTCGGCGCTCATCAAAGGACATTTATTATGGGAGTGAATGGCGGTGCCCTTTTTGTCCACTTGTCTCATGCGCCCAAGTTTCCTGCTTCCACTTTACTAACTCCTAACTCACCTATATACTATGCATATATGCAGTATGCAGTATAAGATAGCTTGAGCTCTGGATGCCAAAGTGACATGGCACCAAAGTGAACTGCTTTGTCTTTAAAAAGAAAAAATGTCCCCAGTTTAACTTACCTAGGGCTTCTTCTAGCCCCCTATAGTTCGGGTCCCTCGCCATCATTCTATGTTGCTTCCTTGAGCCGTTGTGTCCCTCGGAAAACTGGTTGACTCAGTCAGTCGCCAGCCACTGTGCATGCGCCTCCTTGATCGCGCTCTCATAGCTGGGAGTGTTCAGTACTTGCGCAGTTGAAAATTGCAACCCTTAGGGCCCGTTCACACTTAAAATCGCAGAACGCCAGCGATTACCGCCGGCGTTTTGCGGGATTGATTTTCCCGCGATTACCACGGAAAAATCACTGGACACTGCAGCGGTTTTGGAGCGATCGCGATTAGCGTGCTATGCACGCTAATCACGATCGATAATCGTGGACCGCTCGTCACCGGCAAACCGCTGCATGCAGCGCGGTTGCGGTTATCGCTAACCGCAACCGCGGCAGTGAGAACACTGCCACTTGCTACATTGTGTACGCTAGCGGTTTGCCATGAGCGGGAATCGCACGATTCCCGCTCAGGTGTGAACGGGCCCTTAGGAACTGCACCAGCGTAGAATGCTCCCAGCCACAAGAGCGCAAACAAGAAGGCGAATGGCCCAGAGCGGCGCATGCAGCTTTCCAAGGGGTACAGCGACTGACGGGAGCAGTGCGTAAAGACGGCAAGGAAACAAAATGACTACAAGGAACTAGAAGAAGCCTGATGGTGCCCATACACGATACAATAAAAACGTTCGATTTTCCCGTTTATTCGATCTAAATGATCGAATTGAATGAAAGTTGAAAATATTTTTTTTTTCGATCAAGAAATTCGAACGATTATCCCGTTTTTTCGGGAAAAATGATCGGACATGCTGGAAAAATCTTTATATTCGATCTAACAGAATAATCAAACTAAATTATCTAATTGAAAAATTGTACCGTGTATGGCCACCATTAGGTAAGTTAAACTAGGTAAAATGTATCTGTTTACGTTTCCTTTAAGTCCTCATAATTTACCAACATTCAGTTTACCAGTATTAGGAGGCCTTGTCCCGTAATAAGCCCTATTTCTGCCTATTTCTCACTCCTTCTGAGTTACACGAGCTCTTGCTTCTTGGTTTTGTCATGTTTCTCGAAACAATAGAGGAGTGGAAATCACAGCAATTTCCTACTTCCTTCCTTTGCCCAGTGCCTCGCTCCCCTGCATGTTCTGTACTGTATCACTAGATTACACTCTTGTATTGGGCTATGGGTGTAACACTGGAGATTTAGGAAGTCAGCTATGAAATATCTGTCAGCCCGCGATCATGTACTATAACCGGAGGCCACTGATCTCCTGCAGATTCATTCGCTAGCATGGACTTTGACCTCACTTCTGTTGCACTATTTAAATTAAATATTTCTTTTTTGTTATTTTAAATATTTATTGGGATTACTACAAGAATCAGGAAAATACTAAATGTGTTCATTTTGTTTTGCCCTCCAGGCAAGCTGTGTAAAGCTCCATAAAAATGTCTGACTATTGTTGAGCAAAATGATCATTACTGATTATTTCATGTGACTGAGCAACACACTGCGTGGCTTTCTGCTGTGCACTTTAATAGGCAAAAATAAGTGAAGTGAGGAGCACCCAAGCATAAAAGGGTGTGCCACGACCCCGTCCCAGTGTCTCTTGGGACCAGTGCAGTCAAAAAGATGAATGGGTCGGCACCACCAATAGTAACTAAAGGTCTTTAATGAATTAAAACACAGCGGCGGTGCCGACCCATTCATCTTTTTGACTGCACTTTAATAGGCAAACAGAGTAAAGGATGACTGCCTCTCGAATACATAGAATCAGGGATGCTCATCCGGATCCGGGTACCCGGGTATCCGACCATTTTTCCGTTATCCGGTGGAATCCGGATTCCGGATACCTGGGCAAATATCCGGATAGCTCTATGCGGTTATCTGGCCGCATAATCCGGATACCCGCGGATACGGGTACTGTAACAAGGGAGATGATGTCATTGAGCCAATCAGAGGGCTCCCAGCCAATCAGAGGGCTCCCAGCAGAAGCCCTAGCAACCAATCACAGAGGGGAACTCTGGCCAGCCCCACCTGACCTCATTGAGCCAATCGGAGGCCTCCCAGCCTAAGCCCTGGCACCCAATCACAGAAGGGAACCCTGGCCAGCCCCCCTGTGTAATAAGGAGGGATGGCATGATGAGACAGATCGTCCTTGCTTGTGTGGCTGGCTGGCTGGTCACTGACAGACTTGCTCCAGTGCTGTTGGCTTAGCAAGTGCTGCCTGTATACAGTGATAAACCCAAAGCTTTTAGTGCTAAACACCTTCACTACATTATTGTACTATTGTTTTTTAGCTAGCTAGTGTAATTGTTTGATTTCATTCACTCAGTTAGGTCCTGTCTGTGTCTGTGTGTGCTGTGCAGACCAGCAGGACATCTGTCTAAACTGTCACACTGACAATGCTCAGCACAGCAGCACTGCAGTAATCTGTAGTAAGCTAACACAGTACTACTCTCTCTAACAACTAACTGCAGTACTAACTATATAATACAATACAATAACACAGTAATCCTATTCCCTAACCCATATTGGCCTCGATTCATCAACACTTAGCAAATTTGTTAACAACAGTTTGGTAAAATACCGAATTTGTTAACTTCATTTCAGGATTCATCAAAGTTATCTACAGCTGTTAGCGAACATTCGGTAACGATTCGCTAAAACGGAAGAAAGTGCAATTCATGAAAAAGAAAGTGGGCGTGGTTTAGCGTTACATTTAGGATTAGTTATCTCCTTCACTGCTCTGTCGTTATTCCTGTCAGATCATTGCTGACAGAGAAGATGGAGCCTTTTGAAGTGGTTATGTATCAGCTGAGAGTGATTCAAAGGGGCAGAAGGGCAAGAATAAGGTCTGCAACCATATAAATTTGTAAGAGAATAGATTTATTTGCTATAACAGGACATCTGCATTTCTCTTGAATCATCTTGTAAGAGAACACAGGCAGTGCCAGGGTTAACTAATTTTGCTAGCTGCACTATAATTTTTTTAGAAAAGGCTCCTATCAAATTGTGGGATTGTCCCAACCACTTCCAGAATCCTGGTCCAGGTGTTAAGCCCTATTCAGAATGTTGCTACGTAGTGCTCAAAGGACTGCCTTTTACCCACAATTCCATGGGAATCTTATGGCCTTGTGTTAAATTACCGCTGTAAAATGGAAATATCGACACGTTACCGAATGGTTACCGAATTGTTATCGAATTCACACCGAATGCCGAAAAACCTTGATGAATACAACTAGAAATCGCTAAACTTCGAATTCGGTAATTTAACAAACTGGAAAAAGTTATCTCAAAGACAATGATGAATCGAGGCCATTGGCACCTACAAATTCCTTGTAGGTGCAAACTTACTTGGCGAAATAAAATTGATTCTGATTCTGAATGCGGGACCCACCACATCCTTCTGCCGCTATCACCAACCGCACCACTCAACCCCCAACCGCCACAGGGAGTAAAGTCGCAGCATCCCATTCAGGCCGCAGGGGAATCTTCACCTCCCCAATCTGGCGGTTTTTCACTCTGCCCTCATTGGACAGCAAGCTTGCCATATGCAATGTGTGCAAACTACAGATGAGCAGAGGTTGTGACCCCTACAAGTATGGCACCTCCAGCTTCATCACCCATCTGGCCAAAAAACATGTTGTTGAGCATGAGGAGTTCAAGAGGCTGAAGCAAGCTGACGCTGGCTCCCACCGCCACGGTGCCACAGGCCACTGCTGCTGATACCACCACCTATATTCAACCCAAAACACAATTGCAGTGTCATTTTTTGGAGGTGTCTGGGCTGAAAACTGTCATGTCCCAGTTGTGCAATTGGACTTTGGACACAATGTGGGCTGCACGACCGCTGTCTGGAACCTAGTCCTGATGTTAATTGACAGCTTTTTTTTTCTTTTTCATTTTATGTCCACCTAATAATAAATGAGTGTTTCCCTTTAAAAAAACATGATGCTACATGCATCATTTACCCTAAAAACCCTTTTTAAAGCTATTTAAAGGGCAGTTCCGGTTTTTCTATCCGGATACCCGAATAGGTCGGGTACCCGCGGGTAATTTGGTCGGATATCCGAATTCACTCGGATATCCGCAAGGTCAGATCCGGATATCCGAATCGGATACGGATATCCGAATCGGATACGGATATCTGGGTACCCGGATACGGGCGGGTTTTAAAAAGTACCACCCGAGCAACCCTGCATAGAATATATTAGGGTTGCCATCAGAGATTTCTAAGCCCCATACTGGGAAAACCTACTAGGCCCCCCTCTTTCCCCTCCCCCCATATATTTAAGGTAAATACCCTGTATTTAACCACTTCAGGACCATAGGCTCCCCCCCCCCCCCCCCTAGTAACCAGGCTTTTTTTTACAATTTAGGGCTCTGCAGCTTTAAGTGCTCGCTACAGAGCCATACAACCGTGCACACATATAAATCCCCCCCCTCTTTTTTGCCCACCAATAGAGATTTCTGTTGGTGGGCTCTGATCGCTCCTGCAATGTTTTTTTATTATTATTTTTTGTTTTCATAAATTTGCCCATTATCTTTATTTTTATTTTTATTTTTTTACACCCTCCCTCCCCCCGCCAGCCAATGACAGCGATCGGCTGTCATAGGCATCAGCCTATGAGAGCCGATCGCTCTTCAGCCTCTCTAGGGGACAGCCGAGTGACATGGATTCAGGGTCAGACTGGGACACCAAGGGCCCACCAAGGAAGATTCAGCCTGGGGCCCGCCCCCCTCTCCTCCTTCCCCCCCCCCCCCCCCCCCCCCCAATTTTGGGCTCACATACACATGTACTCTAGAAATTTTGCATGACTTTATGGTAGGGAATAGATTTTGAGCAATTCTGAGGACAGTCTCCAATAGGGATATGTCTAAATGCGCCACAGCGACACTGAATGGGTGTCACCACGCACTGGAACATCGGCGTGGTCATGATGAGTCATGGGCAGACTTAAAAAAATAATAATTACAAAACACGAAATAAGTAGCGGTGTTATTCACAGAGATTAGGTCTGACCAGATACATTTTAGATAAAATATTCAAGTAGTTACATGCCTCATGATAATTCATAAAGTAGTCAAATGGCAGCAAATACCCCCACAAAATGCAATCAGGTTGACGGCAGATGCCCCCACAAAATGCAATCAGGTTGGCGGCAGATACCCCCACAAAATGCAATCAGGTTGACGGCAGATGCCCCCACAAAATGCAATCAGGTTGGCTGCAGATACCCCCACAAAATGCAAACAGGTTGGCTGCAGATACCCCCACAAAATGCAAACAGGTTGGCTGCAGATACCCCCACACAATGCAATCAGGTTGGCTGCAGATACCCTCACACAATGCAATCAGGTTGGCTGCAGATATCCCCACACAATGCAATCAGGTTGGCTGCAGATACCCCCACACAATGCAATCAGGTTGGCTGCAGATACCCCCACACAGGGCAATCAGGTTGGCGGCAGATACCCCCACAAAATGCAAACAGGTTGGCTGCAGATACCCCCATACAATGCAATCAGGTTGGCTGCAGATACCTCCACACAATGCAATCAGGTTGGCTGCAGATACCCCCACACAATGCAATCAGGTTGGCTGCAGATACCCCCACACAATGCAATCAGGTTGGCTGCAGATACCCCCACACAATGCAATCAGGTTGGCTGCAGATACCCCCACACAATGCAATCAGGTTGGCTGCAAATACCCCCACACAATGCAATCAGGTTGGCTGCAGATACCCCCACACAATGCAATCAGGTTAGCTGCAGATACCCCCACACAATGCAATCAGGTTGGCTGCAGATACCCCCACACAATGCAATCAGGTTGGCGGCAGATACCCCCACACAATGCAATCAGGTTGGCTGCAGATACCCCCACACAATGCAATCAGGTTGGCTGCAGATACCCCCAAACAATACAATCAGGTTGGCTGCAGATACCCCCACACAATGCAATCAGGTTGGCTGCAGATACCCCCACACAATGCAATCAGGTTGGTGGCAAATACCCCCACAAAATGCAAGTCCCCCCCCAGCTTGGAAGGGGGGGTCAGCGGGCACAGATCAGTGGGGAAGCCTCCTCCCCCCTCCCTCACCTAGGGTCCCCCCCTTCCGTGCACCCCCCTCCTCCAGAAGTGCAGCCAGCAGCGAGCGGAGAATAGCTTACCGAACTTCAGATGATGCTATCTCTGCTCCTCCGCATGCCGCTGCCCTGCTGGTCTCTGTCTCCTGTAGTGACACTGTCCAATCACGCTCTCGCAAGAAGTACTGTGAGAGAGTGATTGGACAGCGTCACTGTAGGAGAGAGAGACCAGTAGGGCAGCGGCATGCGGAGCGGAGATAGCATCATCTGAATCTCTGTAGCTATTCTCCGCTCGCTGCTGGCTGCACTTTTGGAGGAGGGGGGTGCGCGGAAGGGGGGGCCCCTAGGTGAGGGAGGGGGGGGCTTCCTCCCCTCCCTGCCGCTCTGTGCCCAATTTCCCCCCTTCCAAGCTGTGCCCCCCTCCCTCTTAGCTCTGGGGCCCCCAGGAGGCGGGGCAGTCGAGGCCCACCGATGGGACTATCGGTGGTTCGGTGGCTCAGTCCGAGCCTGCATGGATTGGTGGATCGCAGTGCTGTACAATGTAAACAGACGGCGGTTTCGCTGTCTAACAGTCTCCTAGCAGTGATCACTGCTGGGAGACTGATGACCGAGCTCCGTCATTCAAGCGGACATACACGCGCATCGCCGTCTCGCCATCTCCTGCAAAACCCCGCCCCAGGACTTGACACCTTTTTGGTGTTAATTGGTCCTGGAGCGGGCAGCTTCACGTTGCATGCAGTATTTTCTCAGCAATTGCATGCGTTTCTCATTTACCGAAAGGAGAATGGCAAAGCACAAGCATGGCAAAATCACAAAAAAAATCGCAATTATTATATTTGGTAAAACAGCCGGATGTAGTGACATGTAATTAAGTCCATGCCATGTTGATAACAGTAAATTGGCCTAACACATATTTTGCGGCTTTTAAATGGCCGCTTCTTCAGAGACAATCAGTTACAGTCTGAAGAAGCGGCCATTTAAAAGGCGTGAAATGTGCGTTAGGCCAATTTACTGTTATCAACGTGACATACGGACTTTAATTACATGTCACTCACTACATCTGGCTGCTTTTCAAATTTTGTAACAAAAGCTATGTTTTATAAATGCAGACTATCTATACAGACCAAATTTGGTCTTGCCCTCCATAACAGATTCTCATTAAAGGATTTAAAGTTGATTCATCTCATATACAGCAGGGCCTCGAAAGTCCTCCTGTATTGTTATTTTTTGTCACTACCTCGTGACGTGCATGCCATGCCTGCTGCCTTCCTTGGATGTGTGGTAGCTGTTCCTGCTCCTTTGCCGACAGCGTGCCTGCTGTCTTCCTTGGATGTGTGGTGGTAGCCATTCCTGCTCCTTTGCCAACAGCGTGCCTGCTGTCTTCCTTGGATGTGTGGTGGTGGTAGCCGTTTCTTAGGGCTGGTTCAGACGGACGCTTGCGGAGCGTTTACCGCAAGCGTTCGGAACGTCGCGGTAAACGCTCCCATTCAAGTGAATGGGAGCGTTTACACCGAGCTTTTGCGCGCTTTTACCCGAACGCGGCATTCGGGTCCCGATTTTCGCGAGCGTTCGGGCTTCCCCTGGAAGCGACATGTTGCTTCCAGGGAGCGGCCAACCGCGACGGCTAATGTTCTCCTAGGGAAAGAACAAAACGCGACCGCATCACGACGCGACCGAAGGCTACTGAAAGCCTGACCGCGCAGCCGCCGCAACGCCCCCAGACGCGACGCCACGCAGACGTCCGTCTGAACCAGCCCTAAGGCTCCCACTCCGGTCCGGAATCGAACCAGGATTCCCCGGCCATTACCCGTGGTCACCATGCTACTGAGAAAGTACCATCGAAAGTTTCACATAGTTGAATACATGGCAGACTTGCCCTCCATAACAGATTCTCGTTAAAGGCAAGTGGTGTCATCTCTGGTACACAGCGTTGGGTCAAGGGTCCATCTGACCACAGATACCTGGTCTACAAAGCACGGTCAGGGCAGGTACATTACTTATACAGCAAATGGGTCCTTACTTGGATGTGTGGTGGTGGTAGCCGGTTCTCAGGCTCTAACTCCGGACCGGAATCGAACCCTGATTCCCCAGCTATTACCCGTGGTCACTCACAATGGCAGACTTGCAGATTCTCGTTACAGGTACTAAACAGCCAGCAGAAAATGTAATTTAAAAAAAAATAGATGTAAGCTTTAACAATGGCAGAGAAAGAACCATCGAAAGTAATAAGGCAGTCAGACATTACTTGATATCACTGAGGAAGAGCAATCTCGCCATGGTGCGCACCAGTCCAGCACAGCCGTCACAACATAAACAGCTGTTTGCGGTGCGTTAGACAGTGAGTTGGGTGCGTCAGTGTGAAGCAGTACTCTAATTACACTCCCTGATTGATGTATACACATGCAAGAAGTTTTAAAGCACTTCAGGCCTCCAATTTAGCATTCAATGTGATTTCTGCCCTTAAAATGCTGCTTTGCGTCAAATCCAGATTTTTCCCCTAACTTTGGGCTTCTATCCCACTCTGCCATGCAAAAATTTAGATGTTAGACCCCTTAAAACACCTTTTCCATCACTTTTGTGGCCAGCATAAGTGTTTCTAGTTTTCAAAGTTCGCCTCCCCATTAAAGTCTATTGCGGTTCGCGAAAGTTTGCGCGAACCGAACTTTTGCGGAAGTTCCCCCAGTTCACAAAATGAAAATCGGAGGTTCTCTACTTCCGAGTTTCCGAGTTGACTCGGAAGTATTGGATCGATCAGAAAATGCATAATTTTATGTAATAGTAATACCATGGAAATTTTAGCTCAATCACAAGTCTTGGAAATACTTGGTAGTATCCGAGTCTTGTGATTGGCTCATTGTCATGTGACCGCAGTGAGCCTGGAGCTCTAGCGGCAAGTTCAGAAGCTACACCAGACTCTAGAGGAAGCAAGTAAGAAACTATGCATTCTGCAGCCCGCTCAAAGGTGCACTCTGCATATGGGGGCCACTGCACATGTTGCCCACAGTATGCCCCCCACAGACAGCACACACACACGCACACACACACACTTTAAACTCAAAATGTGGCAGTCAAAAAGTTGCCCTATACACGGCAAGAACAGAATTTTGCTTCTATTTTCCTTTTTTTTAAAAAAAAAAAAAATCTGAGTTTTGTTTTTTAAAAACTTTTAAGAAACGCAAAATAAATAAACTAAAACAGTGAAAGGGAAAACAGTGGAAACCTTCCTTCCCCTTTTGCATAACATGAAAAACAAGTGATGTTAAGTGGTATTTAGAATACGCCTCTCTCCCTTTGAGCATGCTAGTGAAACAATGAAAGTCGTAACCTTGTCTTTGCCTGTGAAAATCCCCCCACTGTGCATCTTCCTTTAAACCGACTGAGCAAGTTTATGGGCAAGGGGAAGATCTTACACTAGAAAAAGGACAATGGTGAAAGAATGTTATTTTTCCTTGGAAACTTTCCTATCCCAAGAATAACATTTTAAGGCTGAACTCCAGGCACAAAGCTCTCCAGGTCCTGTGCGGGCAACTAGAGGAGTGTCCAGGCCTGTATTCATCTGTGTAGAAGCTTCTTGATGAACTGAATATTAAAATAAATAAATATACTTTGTAAAGCACTGACGAGGATGTCAGCGCTATAAAAAAAATTAAATAATAATAAATGTACCGTCTTTTTCGGACTATAAGATGCTCCTGACCACAAGACGCGCCAAGGTTTAGAGGACAAAAACCAGGGGAAAAAAATATACTAAACCTGGTGCGTCCATGGTGAAGGGGCATCTTGTGGGTTATGCCCCCTTTGTACCTCATGCCCCTTGTACCTCTTGTGTCTCCCTGTGTCCTCCTCTGTACCCCTTGTGTCCTCCTGTGTCCTCCTCTGTCTCCCTTGTGTCCTCCTGTGTTCCCCATGTGTCCTCCTCTATGCCCCTTTGTGTCCCTGTTTCCTCCTCTGCAAGGACAGTACAGGGAGTCCCTGATATTGCGGCGGGTTGGAGATTTGTATTGGCAGCCGTTCACAAGTCAGGAACTCCCTGCATTTGGACTATAAGACGCAGTAACTTTTTTCCCCACTTTTAGGGGAGAAAAAGTGAGTCTTATAGTCCATAAAATACAGTAATTTAAAGTAAACCTTAAGAGGAATTAAATATAAATGACTATACTCAGTTATTTTCTCCTTAGCCGGAGCAGAAAGCCATTACTGCACCTGTGCACATCGACGGCTGAATTATTTTTGTTTAAATGTGTCCAGGGGTCCCAGTAGTGGAAGGACTCTGCGAGGGATGATGGGGGAAGCCTCTTTAGGATTCAGAGACTTCCCCCTCCCGAGGTGAGTACTCTCAGTCTCTAGGGGAGAGTTTTCTCCTCACAGGATTACGTTAACTTGGGATGGGAAGAGGAATGGACAGAGCTAGGCTTGGTCCACAACTGTCCATTTGCAAATCGGAATGCATTTTAAACAGATTCGTTTTGCAAGATAGCAGCATCCGTTTACGCTTCGTTTTTTACTCACCCTGGTTCTCCCTGCTCTGCATCCCAATGCCCGGCAACAGACAGATTAGTGTGGCCCGCAGTGATAATAAGAGAGGCGAGCAGTGTATACAGTATACTTCCTGTTTATGTGCCGTCACCGCTCACCTCCCTCATCATCAATGCGGGCCACGCTAATCTGACTGCTGAGTACGCTGGGCATTGGGATGCAGAGCGGGGGAACCAGGCTGATGATCTGCAAGTGACGGGGAAGTTACTGGGAAGCAGAGTGATGGGAAGAGATTTGCCCATGGTCTCCTCACTAAATAGGTACTAGCTTACTGACCAGGATGAGCCAAGATTCAAACCCAGGTCTCCTGGCATCTTAGGCAAATCCCCTAACCAGTACTCTATCCAACCACAGGGAGAACAGGAGGAGACATATGTACGTGTAGGTGTACAAACTACATTTTTAATAGGTACATAGTTATTTGGGTTGAGAAAAGACATATGTCCATCGAGTTCCACCAGAAAACAAAGTACAACACCAACCTGCTCCCTCACATATCCCTGCTGATCCAGAGGAAGGCGAAAAACCCTTACAAGGCATGGTCCAATTAGCCCCAAAAGGGAAACAATTCCTTCCCGACTCCAGATGGCAATCAGATAAAATCCCTGGATCAACATCACTGGGCATTGCCTAGTAATTAATAGTTACATAGGTATTTGGTTTGTAAAAACAGACATACAGTATGTCCATCGAGTTCAACCAGAAAATAAGGTACAACACCAATAAATTATGTGTGTGTGTGTGTGTGTGTGTGTATACGGTATATATATATATATATATATATATATATATATATATATATATATATATATATATATATGTTATTTTTTTACCACACCAGATATGTTACCTAATCCCTGATTAGTATTATTGGATTTGTATAATATCACTGTGCTAATGGCAAAACATGGAGTTTAAGTGACTCCATATTAAACATTTCTGCAATTGATAAAGAGGCTGACCCCCACTACAGATGGATATTTCATTTTTAATGGTATCCCAGGAGTCCCTCCCATGATGCCCTGGGCCCCTTTAAAACCCACAATCAGAGGAAAGTCTGTGTTTGTTCAGCTAGAAATAACATTCAGAAGAGGTTGGTTAATGACCTCTCTGTTAAATTTTATGAACTGGAAAAGAAGTCTGAGCCCTCAGCTCCTCTACAAACTGAGAAACGATTATGAGATATTGATGAGAATCACTTGATTCGATGCAGAATTCTGCAAATTTTGTAGTAAATGTATGCAAGTTTAAAATGGACAAATTAAATCCCACTGTGGCTTCATTCGAATGGTACATTTTCAAACTGCATCAATTTACATAATCCTACATCAACTCAGAATTATTTGCATCTCATTGACCATCGCCAGCAGACAATCAACACTCTTTGTGAAAAAATATTAGTGATGCATTGTGGGAGACATCATATGCTCACTCCAACCTGAATAATTGCAAATACCTTCTTTATTTATCCAACAAGTTATTCCAGTAATATCCAAAAAGTATGTCAGTACAAAATATTAATACACCTGTGAGAAAACGCGGAAAAGCCGCCGCATATGACAAGAATGAGGCGGCTGATTCCGCGTCCAAAGCGGCGGTTTGCACGCATGGACACGCGTCTGGTAGTATGGTGGAATGCGGAAAAGCCGCTGCATGTCCTGACAGCAAAGCGGCTGCTTGCATGCGACGGCGTGTGCTTGGTGTGGCTGGGTCTGTTAGTGCACCTAGACAGATGGAGAGCTATGCACGCGCGGGCCTGAATGCAGGACCTTTATACCAGCAGGGGAAGTGTCAGCTGATCAGGAAGGTCAGCTGACTCTTGTAGGACTCATGATTGGCTGAATGGTTCGGGCGGGGCAGCAGAGTCCAGCAACTATATATTCTGCTGCTTGTCAGTTGCTGGTTGTCTGCCATTGCTAACACTTGCGTGAAGGCACTCAGACCTTAGCTAGACCCGACAGTGTGCCAGAACCGGCTGGAGCTGGGAATCCACACTGAGTCAGATTCTTGATAGCTTAAAGTACTAATTGTATGGTAATATTTGTTAGACCAGTTCCAGGGTGTTGAGATCAAGGCCCTCACACCCCAGACTAGGAATACTGTGTATCCTCTGTGTATTCTCTAGACTAGTTCCAGGGTGTTGTGAATACGGACCTCACACCCAAGACTAGGGAACTGTATTATCTTTTATGTTATGCTCCAGACTAGTTCCAGGGTGTTGTGAATACGGACCTCACACCCAAGACTAGGGAACTGTATTATCATTTATGTTATACTCCAGACTAGTTCCAGGGTGTTGTGAATACGGACCTCACACCCAGACTAGGTTGTGTTATTACTGTGTTACGTTAGCCCAGTTCAGGGCAAAACCTTACATATTAGCAGCAGGGCTTCCTGCGCCCCAGCCTTGGTCCCTCGCTCAGGGGTCCACAGGCTACAGGAATCTCACCCACCGCTCAGGGGTGAATTCCTCGGGAGTATAGGCCACCAGCTCCTCTGGTGGTCTTTACTCAGAGTTGTTACTGTTGCACCAAACACTTACACTCTCCCTGGTGTCTAGAGGTTAGACATATCTGATTATTGACGATTCCGCAGATCCTCAATAATCGGGTATATCTGTATTCTTGGGGATACTGCGGATCGCCAAGGATCAGATTCTCTCTCTGGTTGCTGACACCGATCGTTACAGAATGGCAGACCGAACCCAAATGGACGCACTGTATAGCCATGTTGAAGTCCTGACCACCGCGGTAAACCAACTTTCCGCGGCAGTTTTGAACCAACAGACCCAGATATGTCAGATTTTTGGGGCTATTTCAGGACTTCAATCAGTGCGATCTCCTCTTAGCACAGACATACGTATGCCTGTACCTGAAAAATTTTCTGGCGACAGATCTGATTTTCGGAACTTTAGAAATAGAGTGTTATCATACTTTGAGTTAAGGCCTAATTCGTCTGGAACCGAGGCACAGAGAATTACGTTCATTAAGACTCTGTTGTCAGGGGATTCCCAGACCTGGGCATATGGTCTTCCTATTGGGCATCAGGCCCTGACATCGGTCGATGAATTTTTTGAGGCTATGGCTATGATTTACGATGACCCAGACATCGCCTCGACTTCTGAACGGAAGCTCAAGCTTCTGCGTCAGGGCAAAGGTCCGGTGGAAAATTATGCTGCGGAGTTTAGGAGGTGGGCAGTCTCGGCTAGATGGGACGCATTCGCCCTCCTAGACTGTTTTTTGGCCGGATTGTCAGATAATATTCATGAGGTAATGATAGGCCATCCTGAGCCCGAATCATTGGATGAGGCAATCTCTTTGGCCATACAGATAGATCGCCGTTTGCGCCACCAGAGACAGATTCGTGGTAGAGTGGCCAGAAGGTCTATCTTACACGACTCTTCTCGGTCTCCCTCACCTCCAGGCGAACCTATGCAAATTGGGTACACAAGGTTGAATCTGGGGGAAAAGAGTCGCAGGAGCCCAAAGAAGAACTCTTTACATGGTTCCACTAGGCCAGACAAAAGCTATCGCCTAGGATTAGTCAAAATCATAGGTGAGCAGGGTTCATCCCTGAACGATGGTCGGCTGATCCTTCCTTGTTCGGTTACGTGGGAAGGTCGGACCAAGTCCGCAGAAGCCATGGTGGACTCGGGTTCGTCAGCGAACCTCATCGATTACGATTTTGCCAAAAGTCTGGGGATACCGTTATCTGCACCCGACCGGCAGATTTCGGTCACTGCAGTGGACGACTCTCCATTGCGCAGTGCCCAGTTTCTTTCCCAAACCCCCCTACTGTCATGTTGTTTAGGGGCAGTGCATGAAGAGAGTTTACAGTTCCTGGTCCTGCCGATGAAAGGGTCTGCTGTTGTTCTCGGTATGCCCTGGTTGCAACTCCACTCTCCACTGATTGACTGGGCTTCAGGACAGTTACTGAACTGGTCAGCTCATTGTCATGAGCACTGTTTAAAGAAGGGTGAGGTGGATAAAACCAGGATACAGGTCGCAGGAAAGGCAGGACAGTGTACAGTTATTTCTAATGGTTCCTGTTCCTCACGGTTTCCTCTCATGCATAAATCTGATAGCAAAAGCCCCAAAGCAGACACTTTAGACAGGGGTTTTTGGCCCAAAACCATTCTACCACCAAAAAAACAGGCTGACAAAAAATCATTTCCTGTGTCCCCGCCTGGGGCAGCGCTGCAGGTGGATTCCACTCCCTCCCTCCCTGGGTGGATTGATGGCCGGCCTGAGTATGAGATAAAAGGAAAATTCTCTAACTTACGTCCTGGAAAGCCAGGAAGGAGATGTCCGGAGTCCACTCCTCAGGGGGGGGGTACTGTGAGAAAACGCGGAAAAGCCGCCGCATATGACAAGAATGAGGCGGCTGATTCCGCGTCCAAAGCGGCGGTTTGCACGCATGGACACGCGTCTGGTAGTATGGTGGAATGCGGAAAAGCCGCTGCATGTCCTGACAGCAAAGCGGCTGCTTGCATGCGACGGCGTGTGCTTGGTGTGGCTGGGTCTGTTAGTGCACCTAGACAGATGGAGAGCTATGCACGCGTGGGCCTGAATGCAGGACCTTTATACCAGCAGGGGAAGTGTCAGCTGATCAGGAAGGTCAGCTGACTCCTGTAGGACTCATGATTGGCTGAATGGTTCGGGCGGGGCAGCAGAGTCCAGCAACTATATATTCTGCTGCTTGTCAGTTGCTGGTTGTCTGCCATTGCTAACACTTGCGTGAAGGCACTCAGACCTTAGCTAGACCCGACAGTGTGCCAGAACCGGCTGGAGCTGGGAATCCACACTGAGTCAGATTCTTGATAGCTTAAAGTACTAATTGTATGGTATTATTTGTTAGACCAGTTCCAGGGTGTTGAGATCAAGGCCCTCACACCCCAGACTAGGAATACTGTGTATCCTCTGTGTATTCTCTAGACTAGTTCCAGGGTGTTGTGAATACGGACCTCACACCCAAGACTAGGGAACTGTATTATCTTTTATGTTATGCTCCAGACTAGTTCCAGGGTGTTGTGAATACGGACCTCACACCCAAGACTAGGGAACTGTATTATCATTTATGTTATACTCCAGACTAGTTCCAGGGTGTTGTGAATACGGACCTCACACCCAGACTAGGTTGTGTTATTACTGTGTTACGTTAGCCCAGTTCAGGGCAAAACCTTACATATTAGCAGCAGGGCTTCCTGCGCCCCAGCCTTGGTCCCTCGCTCAGGGGTCCACAGGCTACAGGAATCTCACCCACCGCTCAGGGGTGAATTCCTCGGGAGTATAGGCCACCAGCTCCTCTGGTGGTCTTTACTCAGAGTTGTTACTGTTGCACCAAACACTTACACTCTCCCTGGTGTCTAGAGGTTAGACATATCTGATTATTGACGATTCCGCAGATCCTCAATAATCGGGTATATCTGTATTCTTGGGGATACTGCGGATCGCCAAGGATCAGATTCTCTCTCTGGTTGCTGACACCGATCGTTACAACACCATTACTTTAAACATCTTTAAAAAGTACTTTACATCCTTGTCCCAAAGGGCATCCTTCCCCCACCCCCGTGTCTTCCCTCTCCTAGTCCGACCCATCTCCTCTGTTACCGATAGGATTCACCTAATAACACATCATTCGAATCCTTAGGTCAAGCCACTCCTATTTTATTTTCTCTAAAATGGCGTGTAACGGGGAGCACACCCTCTGGTGTCTGGCCATCCCAAAGAAAGCCAAGCAAAGAATAAGAACCACCACCACTAGATAGAAAAGAAATCCATAGAGTGTGAATAACCACTGGTCCCACTGGTCGCTCCTTCAGGGCTGTCCCCAGCTTCCCAATCCCCTCACCTAATAGGCTAATACTTCATTTTATGCCTTCCTGCCCATGGTTTAGTTTCCTACCTCCCTCCACTCCTATAGTCTTCCGTTTCTCTGAACTCCAACCACTTGTCCCATCCCCAAATTTCCTTCCCATGGATTATACACGAGAGTTCTTCCTTTGAGTGGATTTGGTCGATTTCATCAAACCATTCCTTTAGCGAGGGAGCCTGTTGAGACTTCCATTTTCTTGTGATCAAGATCCTTGCCGATTGACCAAGTGCCTCCCCAAGGAACCTCTATAATTTTTAATCCCTTTCCCCACCAAATGTAACAGGTACACCTCTGGGCTATCTGCCTCAGGTATCTCTGCCAATTTCCATATGTATGATTTTATTCTCTTCCTGAAAGTGGCAAGGCCCTCACATGTCCACCACACATGCATAAAATCCCTTCTTACCTTCTGTGTTAAGAAGGCAAACATTTTGTTTTACTTAACATTTTAGTAAGAGGGCTTTTTGATCCTTTGTAGCCCCCTTACACGCTCCTAGGAGTTCTGGTTCACCATGAGCTTGCTGGGTAATCTGTAACGAAAAAATATTAGACAGAGAATAAAGATAAGGGGAAATCCAGCTAATGCAGTCGATAATGATTGATAGGTAAACACCAGAGACCTGAAAGACATCTTAAATATTATTATTTTTATTATTACTACTAAAAACTCTCTTATTGTATTGCTAAACTCTTTTATGGAACAGTTTCTCAAACACATAAGTTTTAGATAGTTGTGAGTTAATATTTTTGGATGCAGACCAGCTAGAGGGTTTGATCTCTCCCATAACACAGACAGAAATAGCATGTGAAATTAAACAATTAAACAACCATGATACCCCAGGTCCCATGGGTCTCACGGATACAATTGGTTAAAGCATGCCCCACAAAAAAATTTAAAAAATACTTGCAGCTCATTAAGTTTCATACCGAGCTCGAGCCTGTAGTGCCTACCTAAACAGATTACGGTATACATTTCCCCACATTACACCTAAAACGTTGTCATCCCTAAACCCTAGAATCATCAGACGAATCACTAAAACCTAACGTAACTATGAAATATGGATTTAAAGATTTGTCGTAAATATTTTCTGATGAGGCTTCACCAACGGATATAATCAATGTGATGCCAATTCTCCTGTGGAGTGGGGAAAAAAGACCTTTAACCAATTTAGGGTGCATTTATACTATGTATGTTGCCATTAGTGATGGTCATAGTGGATGAATAGTGTAGTGGTCGTGGCTGGATAGTGTACTGGTTCAGGGTTCATATCCGGGCTCTTCCTGTTCAGTAAGCTATCACCAGTAAGGAGACATCGGGCAAGACTCCCTAACACCGCAACTGCCTAATTAGCGTGTCCTAGTGGCTGTAACTCAAGTGCTTTGATTCCGCCAGGAAAAAAGACTGGAGAAAAACTGTGTTTTGTCTTGTCATTTCTAGGAGAACTCATGGAGAATGGGGATGGATGATCAGAGATATGCAAATACTTCAGAGTTTATGCGAATGTATGCACATTTTTATGCAAATATATGCAGCTTGAAAAAGGACCACCCAGGTTTAAATTGATTGGTCCAATTTCAAGCTGCATATATTTGCATAAAAATGTACATAAATGTGGAAGTATTTGCATATCACTGATCATCCCTAATGGAGAAGCATGGGATTTGTTTGATCAGCTCATAGATTTGTAAAGCTTTGAATTTCTGGGACCGCATCCTGCTTTAGCACGAACTGATCACATGCTTCTCCATGAGTTCTCCTAGACATGACTATCGCTAGTTTCCGCGCACTGTGTTGTACAAACTGTGTTGTGGCACACTGTGTTGCCATGCATTGTGCTGTCGTGCACTGTGTTGTATGAACTGTGTTGTGAAACACTGTGTTGCCATGCATTGTGCTGTCGTGCACTGTGTTGTATGAACTGTGTTGTGAAACACTGTGTTGCCTGAACTGTGTTGTGAAACACTGTGTTGCCATGCATTGTGCTGTCGTGCACTGTGTTGCTATGAATTATGTTGTCTCTTGCTGTGTTGCATCGAAACTGGGTTGTTGCGCACTGTGTTGTTACGAACTGTATTGAGGCACACTGTGTTGCCACGAACTGAGTTATCATGCGCTGTGTTGCCACAAACTGTATTGCCTCTCACTGTGCTGCTTCAACCTGTGTTGCCGCGCACTGTGTTGTCACAAACTGTGTTGCCGTGTACTGTGTTGTCACAAACTGTGTTGCCGTGTACTGTGTTGTCACAAACTGTGTTGCCGTGTACTGTGTTGCCCCAAAGGCCCTCTTTCAATTCACTTTTTCTCCTATTATGAGTTTTCTCCTAGGAGATACTGTTTCATCAGTTTCAACAATCGAGAAAGTACCAAAGTAGGTGAAAAAAAGTCTTGTCAAAATTATTCTGAGTGCTTTCTTGCTTCCTGGTGGCTTAAAAGGCATGTTATTGATCAGGTCTTAGGAGAAGATCTTAGGAGAAAAAATGAACTTATCATGGGACATACTGTGTTGCCATGTTTTGTCTACTTTCTACAGCGTGTTTCTGGATAATGTGTGTGATAAGGAGCACGTTACACAGCAATTCTGTATGCTATGAAAAATAATGTGCACCTTATAACATGCAGAGTGTACATTGCGCTATGCCCGTGTTGCAATACAGTCGCTACACAACGCACACAGTGTGAACTTAACCTTAAAGAGAACCCGAGGTGGGTTTGAAGAATATTATCTGCATACAGAGGCTGGATCAGCCTATACAGCCCAGCCTCTGTTGCTATCCAAAACCCCTCCTAAGGTCCCCCTGCACTCTGCAATCCCTCATAAATCACAGCCACGCTGCTGACAAACAGCTTGTCAGAGCTGGCTGTGTTTATCTCTATAGTGTCAGTCTGCTGCTCTCCCCGCCTCCTGCAGAACTCCAGTCCCCGCCTGCATCCCTTCCCTCCCTGCTGATTGGAGGGAAGGGATGGGGGCAGGGACCGGAGCTATGCAGGAGGCGGGGGAGCAGCTGAGACTGACACTACAGATGTAAACACAGCCGCACAGCATGGCTGTGATTTATGAGGGATTGCAGAGTGCAAGGGGACCTTAGTGAGGTTTGGGATAGCAACAGAGGCTGGGCTGTATAGGCAGATCCAGCCTCTGTATGCAGATAACATTCTTTAAACACACCTCGGGTTCTCTTTAAACAATCAACTGAAGTAGCAAAGCCAAAAGTTGTGAGAGAGAAGGAACTGGGCTGTGCACAATGGATACCTAATGCCTGAAGCATGTGGGAACAGCATCATGTTTCTGATAAACTTTATTCTTACTCTAGATCCAGCATAAACATTATTTTTCCATTCATAAAAGGGATATAAAACAATTTAACCAGTATCCGACCTCTAGTAGTTTTAACACATCTAATTTGTCCCTCTTAACGGACGTTTTAAAATGTAAATTGCCGCTAAAGTGGCCGTGCATGCATGCGCCCTTCACGCATACCTGTCAGCAAGTGGAACAATTGTTCACTGAACCAATCAAAGTGCCTTTAATAAAAGATCACTGCTTCAATGATCTTTCCTGTTACAACACTGTCCTGTGTGCTTTGAACTCTGATCAAAGCACACAGAATAGTGTGCATGGGGACATCTAGTGATAAAAAAAATACATAAAAATACACATTTTACACTACATTTTACACCTTATACATTAAATAAAAATAAATTAATCCCTTCTTCCCCCTCCCCTTCCCCCATAGTTACCAAAATAAAACACTTCTAAAAAAAAAATACATAAATCGTTACATTACATTTTTTTAAACTATGTATGTCATGAGGGCATATGATTGTTACTTGCAAATAAAGGCTTGTAATTATTTATCGGGTACAAAAAAAATAAAAACTGAAAAAATATTCCTGTATTTCAAAATAATATATTGTCACCATACATTGTACTAGGGACATCATTTAAATGTTGTAATGGGCAAATAAAATGTGTGTGTTTTATTTACAGTAGTATTGTTTTAAAACTATAGTGACTGGAATTGGAGAAATAGTGTATTTTAAAAAAAAAATCCCAAGTTTTCCCTTTAAAATTTATGGAAAATAAAGTAATTACTGAAAACAAATATCACTCCAAAAAAGCCTAGTTTGTGGCAAAAAAAAAAAAGGTATAGATCATTTTGGTGAGTTAAATAGTGGTAATGTTATTGGCAAATGAATGGGGGAGGCTGATGGGTGAAATTTGCTCTGGTCCTTTATAGTAAAAACCCCTTGGTGGTGAAGTGGTTACATTTTGAAAGTCTACTGTTAAATAGGAACTGGAGTCAAAAAACATATAATGAATAATATTACTTTTTTTTATTTTATTTTTTTTAATTATTCATTTATAAATTCTTTAATCAGTGTCTGCCCATTGTAAAATCTTTCCTTACACCGATTTACATTTTTTTAATTAAAATTCTTTAGGGGTGGCTGCACCTGTAGTCCTGTCAGGTGCAACTCTGCGGAATATTTGTTTCTGAAAACCCCAAAGCCAGTGCAGTCCCCAGTCTGGGAGGTGAATAATCTTCAGTACTGGCAGGCGATCTCAGGGGTGGTTCTGATGCTGAAACCAGAATATTTAAAGCGTACCTGAACTCAGAACTTCCTCTCTGCTCTAAAAGATAAGCAACAGCATAATAACCTTTAAAGAAAAAATAATTTCTTTCTTACAGCTGATACAAATCGTGCAATAAAGCTGCAGTGTGTCTACTTCCTGATTTCATGGAAGCAGCCATAGGGTTAACATCCTATGCTTGCAAATTAGGTCTCTGCCAAGGCAGCCAGCTGACACAACTGAGAGATCAAATTACAACTTGTGCTTAGTCACAGATGAGGGGGAATTAGACAGGTTAAACTCTCTAAATACATACAAGGTGGAGTTCTCTATGTTTTGTCCTGTGCAAGAGTTTAGGTCCACTTTAACCACTTAAAGGAGTTATCCGGGAAATTTTAATAAAAGAAAAGCTACTTACCGGGGGCTTCCTCCAGCCCCAAGCTCCCAGGACCTCCCTCGCCGCATCTCTGCCCGCAGCCGTTTGCCGGAGCTCCGACCCGGTCCCGGGCGATGACGTCAGAGCGACCTGGAGGTCGCTCTGTACTGCGCCTGCGCGATCGGCGCTGTCAATCACCGCCACGTGGGCCGGAGTGGACTGCGCAGGCGCAGTAGTTCTGGGTCCTGGGAGTTCGGGGCTGGAGGAAGCCCCCGGTAAGTAACGTTTCTTTTATTAAAATTTCCCGGATAACTCCTTCAAGCCTATCTAGACGAACATTCGTCCCGCGCGCACTCCCGCCGCCGGCTGTTAACCCAGCGATCCATTAATGGGATTATAGATCCCATTCATTGATGGAATCCCCCGCAGAAAAACCGACAGCCTCTTATCAGAGGCTGCGGTGTTTTGAGTTACAAAATGTTTCCCGTCTTCCTAATGCGTGATCGTACGCTTCCAGGACTTTTTGACTGTGGCCATCTTGTGGCCAAATAGTAAAACTACACCCACATCCATTTTTTATTAAATAAATACATTTTTTTTACATTTAAAGTTAGCTGTTTACCTCCCACACCTAAAATTATCCAAATAAAATGTTTAATAAAAAATGAATAAAAAAATGACAATAAAAAAAACATAAATAGTTACCTAAGGGTCTGAACTTTTTAAATATGCATGTCAAAGGAATATATTAATATAATTTTTTAAATTATGGGCTTGTAAATAGTGATGGACGCAAATTGAAAAAAAATGCACCTTTATTTCCCAATAAAATATCGGCGCCATACATTGTGATAGGGACATAATTTAAATGGTGTAGTAAGCAAGACAAATGGGCAAATAAAATACGTGAGTTTTAATTACGGTAGCATGTATTAATTTCAAACTATAATGGCCAAAAACTGAGAAATAATGGTTTTTTTCCATTTCTTTCTTAACCACTTGAGGACCCACCCTTTACCCCCCCTTAAGGACCAGCGCTGTATTATGTGATCTGTGCTGGGTGGGCTCTGCAGCCCCCAGCACAGATCAGGGTGCACGCAGAGCGATCAGATCGCCCCCCTTTTTTCCCCCCTATGGGGATGATGTGCAGGGGGGGTCTGATCGCGTCTGCGTGCAGGCATGTTGCGGGGGGGGCACCTCAAAGCCCCCCTCCGCGGCGACATTCTCCCCCTCCCTCTCCTACCTCCCTTCCCCGGAGATCCGGGCTGCACAGGACGCTATCCGTCCTGTGCAGCCAGTGACAGGACGTCCCCTGTCACATGGCGGCGATCCCCGGCCGCTGATTGGCCGGGGATCGCCGATCTGCCTTACGGCGCTGCTGCGCAGCAGCGCCGTACAATGTAAACAAAGCGGATTATTTCCGCTTGTGTTTACATTTAGCCTGCGAGCCGCCATCGGCGGCCCGCAGGCTATTCACGGAGCCCCCCGCCGTGATTTGACAGGAAGCAGCCGCTCGCGCGAGCGGCTGCTTCCTGATTAATCAGCCTGCAACTGGCGACGCAGTACTGCGTCGCTGGTCCTGCAGCTGCCACTTTGCCGACGCACGGTATAAGCGTGCGGTCGGCAAGTGGTTAATACTCTTGTTAAAATGGATTTAGAATAAATTAATTCTTAGCAAAATGTATCACTCAAAGAAAGCCTAATTGGTGGCGGAAAAAACAAGATATAGATCAATTCATTGTGATGATGAGTAGTGATAAAGTTATTGGCAAATGAATGGGAGGTGAAAGTTGCTAAGATGCAAAAAATAAACAACCCTGTGGGCTTAAGTGGTTAATGTAAAATTGAGTATCCTGAATAATTTTCTGCATTATACTATATGTCATGATGGTACCTCTTTATTTGTGTTATAATTTTGAGCAAATAAACACATTTTGTATGTGCATGATGCATATACAGTGACTCATATGCCATTCCTATGTATTGTTTTAATCGTTAGGCAATTGGCTTTTACAACAGTGTACCCTGTGTTTCCTGTTATGAAATGTCTTCCTTTAATGACTTCTTATTGAAAATAAGGTTCATCTTAGGTCTTGCATAATCAAGTCATCCTATATGTTCACTGTTCACTTCTCATAACATCTCTACTGCCGTCTAAAAGAATTGAATCTGAAGTGGAACCAAACTTCAGAAGTGTAACTTCTTCCCAAATGGTCCGTCCTCCGTCAGAGCAAGGATGCAAACATTTTTAAAAAATTCTATTTAACTGTCGGCTTACACTTACTTCATCCCCAACCTTCCAGCTTCCTGCTGCCTGCCTAACCCTGTCCTACATCCTCCAAATGCATACAATAAAAAATGTGGGTACGGCATAAACCGAAAGTAAAAATTTGGTTAAGGGCTTAATATAGCAGTAGTAGAATATCATTAAATTTACCGATATTATACCACTTAGTTGATATAGCGAAATATCGGTAATATTTGCCAATATTTCACTATGACCTAACCCAGGCATGGGCAAACTTGGCCCTCCAGCTGTTAAGGAACTACAAGTCCCACAATGCATTGCAGGAGTCTGACAGCCACAGTCATGACTCATAAAGGCAAATGCATTGTGGAACTTGTAGTTCCTTAACAGCTGGAGGGCCAAGTTTGCCCATGCCTGACCTAACCTCTCTGTACTCTCACACAAAACACTTCCCTGGTGAGCAACTAATAACCATCCCTCATTCCAGTAAATGAGAATTGCAATGTAATTGCTTGGAAAATGCTGCATGTAGCGTGTTTGCAATCAGCGATAATCATAAATGTGCTGCAGTCGCTGCAGTAACAGTAATCCCATAGGATTACTTGAGCATCACTTGTGCAGCTGCACTTTGCTAATTGCCAATGAACAGCAAAGCGCAAATTCCTGGAGTGTAAATCAACCCTAAAGCATTCTTACACATCTCAATATATGTTGCCCCCAGCTATACTTTGTCCATTATTAGCTTAAATAGGAACTCCAGTGAAAATAGTGTAATAAAAAAGTTCTTCATTTTTACAATAATTATGTATAAATGATTTAGTCAGTGTTTGCCCATTGTAAACTCTTTCCTCTCCCTGATTTACATTCTGACATCTACCACATGGTGACATTTTTACTGCTGGTAGGTGATGTCTAAAGAAGGAGATGCTGCTTGTTTTTTTGGCAGTTGGTCCCAGCTGTAAACAGCTGTTATTTCCAACAATGCAATGAGGTTCACAGACAGGAAACTCTGACATCACACTGTGGGAGGGGTTTCACCACAATATCAGCCATACAGAGCCCTCTGAAAATCCGTTTGAGAAAAGGAAAAGATTTCTCATGGGAAAGGGGGTATCAGCTACTGATTGGGATGAAGTTCAATTCTTGGTCACGGTTTCTATTTAAAGTAATCCTGTGAGTTTTTGGGGAAAAAAAGGATACTTAGCTGGGGAGGGGGAAGCCTCTGGATCGCCCCCATACTCCTCCACCAGGTCGATCTATCACCGGGACCCCCGAAGGGTGGCTGCACTGCGCCTGCACAGTAACACATACCTGCTTGGGCTTCACTGAAAAAAAAGCTCAGCCTGAGTGAGTGGGTGGGTCTGTGCACATGGGCAGTGTAGACGGCTTGCACATGGGCAATAGCAGGGACCCAATGGGGTTCAGCTTTTTCTGCTGAAGCCTGAGCAGGTCTGTGTTACTGCACATGTGTGAGCCATCTAGAAGCACTTGTCAATGGTTTTTGGCTGGACCCAGCAGAGGAACGGCAAGGAGGAGCGGATGGGGGAAGTCTCTGGATATCCTGCGGCTTCCCTCTACCTAGGTGAGGACCGAAATTGGGTAATTTTCTTTTCCTACAGATTTCCTTTCATGTTTCTGGGAATGAGCACTGCATATGTTCTGTGCCTAAAGCTGAGCAGTGTGTGTGCTGCTGGATGGGGAAAGAAACATTGGCCTTAATTCACTAAGCTTATCTCCTGTCTTTAATAATGTTTCTAGAGTTGTCACCATGGCGATAAGGCATGTAGTATTTAGGAAACATTTTACCTCAGGCAAACCTAAAGTTAACTCTTCTGTCTTTAAGTTAACTCTCTAATCCTTAAAATAACTCCAGAGTTAAAGACAGGCTGTTAATTAACTGCGTGTGAAAATAACTACAGAGGAGGTAAATTAACTACAGAGGAGGTAAATTAACTACAGAGGAGGTAACTTAACTACAGAGGAGGTAACGTAAGGAATGAAGAGATAAGATAACTCTCTCACTGTGTGGAGGTAAGTTTTCTCTTGCCTTATTATCTCCAGCATGATCTTTAGTGAATTGAGGCCATTGTATGTCAAATCCCTCCCTAGCCCAAAGGGCAGCACACTTGTATCACACTGTCAGTGGCGTAACTACAATTATGGGGCCCCCATCGAAACTTTGATTGCCCCTCCCCCCAATGTTCGCACCTCTTCCCTTACCTCCCCTTGGTGCCCTCCATGGTCTTGGCGCCCATCTCACAAGAGTCATAAAACAAGTGTGGCCATCATGATCTTCCCACCCATAACAAGTGTAGCCACAAAACCACCTGATCTGAAGTATAGTCCCCTTTGTCAGAGGAAGGGGAGGTTAGTAGTTGGGGGCCCCCCACAGCTCTGGGCTTTCCTACGATCACAGGTACTGCCTCCCTCTAGTTACACCCCTGCACACTGTAAATAGTTCCAAGGTAAAAAATTCAGCTGTTCATCCGTACCACAATACGGCTAGGAAACTGTGAAAAGGATTACCGTACGACTTTTGCGGCAATGTAATGCATGGAAGTCAATGGCCGATGCAGACATTTTAAATTTGTTGAAACAAAGTACAAGTAGAAGGCTGCGCATCCCTGACCCAATACTGTACAATTGAATGGTTAATCGCTGTGGCGCACACTGCCCCCCCCCCCTGGACTGAAATGTACGCCCGCATTCAAACAATGCAATACTGGTCTATGGAGACATTTTAGCTTCCATCATAGTTTTGCATGCAAAAATATAGATATACTGGACATCTGCACCAACGTTGAGGTAAATCTCCAGAGCAGATATCCTAACACTAAACTGACCTAAGTTAAAAGCATATGTTACCCTGGTAGCAGCTATGCTAAAATGTGTAACTTACATTCAATACAGACAGCAGAAAACAAAGCAAGCGCTCACCAATATGGGCCGCATCTGAATGACTCACCACCTCATATGCACTGCTTATTTGCTTTGTTTTTTGCTGTCTGTATTGAATGTAAGCTACACATTTTAGCGCAGCTGCTCCCAGGGTAAAGACATTTGCTTTTAACTTAGGTTAGTTAGTGTTAGGACATCTGCTCTGGAGATTTACCTCAACGTTGGTGCAGATGTCCAGTATATGTATATTTTTGCATGCAAAACTATGATGGAAGCTAAAATTTCTCCATAGACCAGTATTGCATTGTTTGGATGCGGGCGTACATTTTAGTCCAGGGGGGGCGGTGTGCGCCACAGCGATTAACCATTCAATTGTACAGTATTGGGTCAGGGATGCGCAGCCTTCTACTTGTACTTTGTTTCCATAATTCTGTAACTACCAGGCTAGCAGCACCCATTGTGCTATCCTGTTTTGCATGGTAAGTATTTAGTTATGCATATGTTTTGCATCTGTCTGATTGCTGAGTGTGTATTTGAGCTATATAAGCGCTGCATATGAGGTGATGAGTCATTCAGATGCAGCCCATGTTGGTGAGCGCTTGCTTTGTTTTTTGCTGTCTGTATTTTAAATTTGTTGGCAGTGGCGGTGCGGCGTGCATGCGTGGAACATTGCAAATATGACAGGGAAGCCAGGAATACCAGCGACATACTTCCTGTTCCGTTCATCACTGGGCAAGGGGCAGCGAAGTGTGTGTGGGGGCGTGCGAGCAGCATGTGGGGGCCTCATTATGCATACAACCCTGTCGGAGCACTCTGCTGCAGCGTCATATTAATCTAGTTTTGGCGTTGCGGTCAAGGCCGGATTTATACTTTCTGTGCCTCTAGGACAAGTACTCTGTGGCTTCCCTTTCTTGTTCCGCAGCACCCCTCCCATTCCATGTGCAGACTCCTCTTCCATGTGTTTCATTCATGTATGCAACCTCTCTCTTTCAAGAACAGCTCCTCTTAGCAGCAGTTTCCTTTTTCATGTGTTGCTTCCCATTCTCACCCTTCTATTTCATATGCAGCAACCCCTCTTTCATGTCCTGGTGCCCCTTGACCTGCAGGCCTTTGTGGCCTTTCTAAAAATCCTGCCCCGGTTGCAGTGTGACGTGTAAAACCGGCCTGAAGGTCACCAGCAGAAGCCGGCTCCCAGGATACTGGGCCAGTATCTACTCTCTGTATCTCCAGTTCTGGGAACTCATCCTTGCCAAGTACTAGTGCTGCCTTTCTCTTGCTCTGCATTTCCTCCATTTCCTGCGCATCCTCCTGATACAGTATCAGCAAGCTTTCCTAACCTACTGTTTTGGTTGAGCCTGTAATTAATAATACAATAAATAAGCATATAATTACTATTTTGCTCTATCTAATCATGGACTCCTGGTTCCAAGATCTTAAATAATTAAAGCAAGACTGTAATCTGTTCTATTTTCAGTCTATATATTACAGAGCAAACAATCAGCCATAGAAAATGACAGTGACCATGGATATGCAACTGTGCTTCTGGTCTTCACAGGTTCATGCAGTGAGTGCGTCCCTTTTGTTCCGACGCAGTCATTTGAGAAGATGATGAATAGCACATTAGATCAACCGTAATGAATAAAATGTAAAATAATTCCTGCAGATGTGAGTCACCTGAAAAGTAGCATTACAATATTTCAAAGAGTTTTGTTGTCGCATAGATGGTGACCTTTCAGAAGAAGAGGTAGCAGCTGGTACTCGCAGATGAGATTAGGTGGCAATCTTCTGTCTCTGTGGTCCTCACAGGAATCACTGGACTTGTACATTCAACAGTGAAGCTGATTGGGTGCATATCTCTAATCTGCTCTCCTCAGTGGAAATAGGAGCACTTGGTTGACTTAAACAGGTAGTTGGCAGCATATCCTATGAAACTGGATCCTGAGAGGCAGATATTCTGTAGGCTTAAAGTCATTGGGAACCTTTAAAAAAATAAAAGCCAGACTTACCTAGGGAGAGGGAAGGCTCTGGTTACTATAGAGTCTTCCCTCTCCTCTCCCGGTGCCCATTCCAGCGCTGGCTCCCCCTAGCAGTATTTAACTAAATTAGTCAAATACTGCTCTTTCCGCAAACAAAGGGAGGCTTCAGTAGTCTTCGGCAGCCCGAGTGCTCCCAAACACAGGCTGCTCCATACTGCGCATGCGCAAGCACCCTCTCTCGAAGCACGCATGCGCAGTATGAAGCCGCCTGTCTTCTGGAGGACTCGGCTCTCAAAAACTTCCAAAGTCCCCCGTGGCGGGGAGCCAGCGCTTCACCGAGGGCACCGGGAGAGGTGAGGGAAGGCTAATTAGGACCCAGAGCCTTCCCTCTCCTTAGGTGGGTATCTGGCTTTTTTTTTTTTTTAAGACTCCCAATAACTTTTACTGTAAAAAAAATTGGCCAGTTACTCATCTTGGGCTTCTTCCAGCACTTTAAAGTCCTCTAGCTTCCTTGCTGTGATTACTTGCTGCGCCATTTCTCCACTGCCTGCCTCCGAAAGCCAGCCAACGCGGCTGGTCGGCGGCTACCGCATATGCACAGCCCTGGCCGCGTGCCTCCTTGATCCGATCCTGTAGCCGGGAGCCTTCTGCGCATGGACAGGAGCAATTTTTACTTGCTTTGAAAATGCAGAATGTGATGGAGGAGGGAGACAGCAGACCATCAGGCAAGCTATATAGGGACGGTTAACACCGGACAACCAAGGATGTCACATGGGGGGCACCACAGGACCACCGGGGTTGTCATATGGTGGGGTACCATTACCACAACACCCTCTCAAATCTGCCCCCCCCCCCCCCCAAACAAGAACTTTACGTTGACTTCTGAAAGAAACAGACATAGCTAACAACTGTCCCTCTTTCGGTGGGACAGTCCATCTTTGGGAACCAAATCCCTCTGTCCCTCTTTCTTCCTCATTTGTCCTTCTTTACGTACTGATGTACAGATATGTGTAAATATATGCATTTTTCTACTGAAAGTATCTATTTTTATCATTCAAACCTCACTGGTCCTTTCTATCAGGATTATATTTGTTATTTTGAAATGTTAAAGAAAACCTGTAACGAAAAAAAAAAACCTCTGGGGGATACTTACCTCGGAGGGGGAAGTCTCTGGATCCTAACGAGGTTCCGCCTGTCCTCTGGTGTCCCGGCAATGCAGCGATGTGACCCCCCCGAGGTAAAAATTTACCTACCGCGATCCAGCGCAGGCGCACTAGTGGCTCTGCATTCAGGCTAAGGCGAAAATAGCGGAGCCTGATCATATCCGCTCTACTGCGCAGGCGCGAGCCCTTTGCGTCTGTGCAGTAGAGCAGATCGATCAGGCTCAGCTATTTCCGCCTTAGCCCAAAGGAAGAGCCGCTACTGCGCCTGCGCTGGATCGCGGTAGGTAAATATTGGCCGTGCAGCCGCAGTCCTTGTCAGGCTTTGTCGAGGGACTTTCGGCTGAGCTAGCGCTGGATTCCCCTAAGCTTCAGAGGTCGGGGAAGCCTCATTGGGACCCTGAGGCTTCCCCCTCCAGAGGTAAGTATCCCCCAGAGGGTTTTTTTTCTCACAGAGTCTCTTTAAAATAAAGAAAAATCAACAATTTAATAGATGGGAATAAAGTTTAGAGTCAGTTAAACACATTGATTCTGAATCCTTTGTGACATGCCTGGTGAGGGGTGTGATGGGGGTGTGGCAGGGGCATGCCTTAAAGTGTACCTGAGATGGGGTCCAATAAAAAATGTATTCATACCTGTGGCTTCCTCCAGCCCCCTCCGGCCTGATCACTCCCTCGTCGTCCTCAGTCGCCACCTGTTTCATCTGCAACTGGTCCCAGCTGACTACTATAAGGGAGCGAACACAATTGCTAACTTCCAGTCAGAGCAATATCCTGCCTCTATCTGGCCAGCAGACGCTAGTCAGCCAATCAGGTGCACTGTCATACACCCTTTGCCTGCTGTACCATACCTAGCAGGAATTACATAGATTAGCATTAGGGTGGGAGGCTTCGGTTGGACGCAATCGTGAATTGCGTCGTTTACAGGGACCCCCCGTGTAGGCACATCTCCCACACGGTCCCCTCCCTAACCACTCACCTGTCAACCGCATCCTAGAAGCTGCAAAAAATAAATTTAAAATCACAAACACTGGTCCACATGACAGCCCAGGAGACCTGGGGCCCCTGGGCTGTCATGTGGACCAGTGTTTGTGATTTTACTATAAGGGAGCGATCAGGCCGGAGGAAGCCCCAGGTATGTATACATTTTTTATTTGGCTCCATCTCCGCTTCATTTTAAAAGAGACCTTTTTCTTATCTCAATAAGTTGAGCATTATGAAGCAGAGCTGGATACTAGTTCAAATGCTGGATTTGGAGAAAGCAGAGTAGCTCTATTTTGGTTTTGTTAGCAAATGACCTTTTCTTTCCAAAAAAAAATGTAGCTTACCCTCCGATTCTGGAAAACCACAAGTTTGGTTCTAATTTCTGATAAACGGCATTGCTGGGAGTCCTTCCTTCTGATCTTCTGGAAGCGAATCCCAGCAATTCCAGCAATTATTTTCTGATTCATGAGTTAAGAATAATAATAAACATCTAAGGTCATATTTGTCAAGCTGCGAGAGGTGACAATGAAGTGACACTCCTCAGTTATACTTTCCCTTGAGCAGTAATTCTGCAACATTTACAGTATAATGCCTCTGTAATTACACACTGAGCTGCAACTACATAAACCGAGCGCACAAAAAATAAGTCTAGACACCCAGGGCTTCTGACCTCTAGTTTAACCACTTCACCTCCAAGGGGTTGTCTCCTTAAAAAAACAAAACAGAGCAATTTTTTACCTGTCAGCGCTCCTTCCATTCATTTGCCTATAACTTTATTACTACGTATCACAACTAAACAATTTGTATCTTGTTTTTTCATCACTAATTATGCTTTCTTTGGGGGGTACTTCTTGCTAAGAATTATTTTATTCTAACTGTGTTTTAACAGGAAAAATACGAAAAAATGGGAAAAAAATCATTATTTCTTGGCCATTATAATTTTAAAATAATACATGCTACTGTAATTAAAACCCACACATTTTATTTGCCCATTTGTTCTGGTTATTGCAACATTTAAAATTTTTCTCTAGTACAATGTATTGCGCCAATATTTTATTTGGAAATAAAGGTGCATTTTTTCATTTTTGCGTCCATCACTGATTATAAGTCCATAATTTAAAAAGTAACAGTAATATACCCTCTTGACATGCATAGTAAAAAAAATTAAATCCCTAAGGTAACTATTTATGTATTATTTATTAATTGTATTTTTTTTTACTTCTTTGGGGGGAGTGTGGGAGTTAAGGGGTTGCTTTTAAATGTAAAAGAAAGTCTGTTAATGAAAAAAAAAATTTGTAGATGTAATTTTACTATTTGGCCACAAGATGTCCTTGGGCATAACTTTCCTGTGCGTAGTATTACTACGCAAACAGGAATTAATGCGTGGACGTGTAAATATCGGGTTCTTGTAAATGACGACACCATCTCGTTGATGGCGGCAGTCATTCACATGGGGGCTTAGATCAATAAATGGGAACTGTGTTCCCATTCATTGATCTCCTGTCTAACGATCGGCAGAGATAACGAGTGCAGGAGCACGCGGAGAAGGCAAGCGGGAGTGTGCGACAGGAAGAGACTTAGTAGCCACGTCCCTGCACGGAGAACAGGGATTTTGCGGGGATGTAGTTATTCGTCCCGGAGGAGGGGAAGTGGTTGATGACAATGTCATACTGATGAAGAATGCCCAGTTGTGTTATAGGAAAGTAGGCCTGCAGTGAACATACATTTAAAAGTGCCATGTGTTAATTTGGGCACCGATACTGACCCATACTACAGATTGTAGAATATCAGTAATATTACCGGTATTCTACTATCCTCCTATCTTAACCTATCCTCACACTAACCACCCCCCTATCTATGCCAAATACTAACCTACCTGTCTATCCTGAAAAAGGAACAAATGAGGAAGAAAGACAGAGAGAAGGATTTGGTTCCCACAGAGATGGACAGTTGGGAGTTATGCATATCTATGGCAACCACAGCCTTCATTGCTATCCGGAGTTTGGCTACACGATAGCAAGTCTCCAGTGCTACCGCCAGTTATTACCGCCGTTACCCAGAGTGCTTATCCAAATTTCACTGACGCTTTCATCCTATCCACAGTTTGGCTATACTGTAATCCTACACTGTAACCTAACATTAGCCCCTTATATCTATGCCAAAGTCCACCACCACTTACAGGGCTATCCGGAGTTTGGCTACACTGTAGCCTATCTCCAGCGCTACTGCCATTAATCACCACCATTACCCAGAGCTCCACCATCGGTACCCGGCGTGTGTCCACAAACTCCACCACTGCAATCTCCACTGCTACCCAGCCCAGCCCCGGCACAATCACTGCTAATCAATTCCCAAGTTACCAGCTGGTAATTGAACAGTTTAACATTGGCGCCTATGGCACTGCCCGATTTCTCGAAAGTTAATTGCACCTAAATTACCTGATCCACTACAGGAACCTAGAAACCTGCTTACTGAATAAGCCCTGCAAATTAAAAAGTAGCTGTTTTAAAACAGAAGGTATTTAAAAAAGTTATTACTTTTGGGCATTCTGAGAGCAACACCCATAATGCATTTTCACAGGATGTGGGTGGAGCAATGCAAATCATTCCTCTAAGCCCCTGTATGCCAGGAGAACATCTAGACCTAGCTTTCAGTTTTATAGAGCCACAGAATACATCTTGCAGTCAGCTGATTGGGGCTGTTTCGGTCTCTGTGTATGTAATGTATGGAATTTTGACTCTTTGGAGCCCATTTATCAAGTTTCCAGAAGCTGTTAGAGAGATGCTATCATTTCAGTAGAAATCATTGGAACTTCTCAGATTCCCATATTTGATAATGTTCAGATTACTTAGAAATGATTGGCAGATTTATATGGGATCAGCACTTTTCACATTCTTACAAATACAAATTCTTCTTAAAGTGTAACTGTCGGCATAAAATCAAAAAATCAAAACAGGGGATGTCTCGATAAATTCCATAAATCCCAATTTGGGATCTCTGGCTGGATAACCCTACTGTATCTAATGATCAGACTGAGTAACGGAATGTAGATTATAGATATTAATGTTTCTTGATATTGCAGAACATTATCCTTTTTCTTCCTTCTCTTATGTACTCATTAATAATAATCACAGGCAATAGGTGGATGGTTATGTTAGTGTTTATTGAACACATTTATTGGTTACTAGCTGTTTGCCCGGCGTTGCCCGGGTATGTATTTGGCTGGTGTCGGCTCCACCCACTTTTTCTAACCCTAACACACAATTACTCAATGACCAAGTTTGTGAGCTTTGCGGTCTTTGGCATCAATAATTTGCATTGAAATGAAAAAAATCTTATGGGTTGTTTGTGGCTCCACCCCCTTTTCGGAATTTGAACCCCAGTCACCCAATGACCAACTGTACCAGGTTTGAGGCCTGTGCCATTAACAGTGCAAGAATGGTAGCAATTAAATATTCCCTTGAAAAGCAATAGGTGAAGCTGTATACACTTTTGTAGGCTCCACCCAATTTTCTGAATATTAATCCCATTCACTGATTGACAAACTGCGCAAAGTTTAAGAACCCTCCCATTAACAGTGTAAGAATGGCTGCAGTTTACATTTTCCCAGTGAAATTTGTATTTGTCTCCACCCACTGATGACCCGGCGTTGCCCGGGTATGTATTTGACTGGTGTTGGTTCCGCCCACTTCTTCTAACCCTAACGCACAAACACTCAATGACCAAGTTTGTGAGCTTTGGGGTCTTTAGCATCAATAATTTGTATATTCCCATATAAATTAAACAAATTAGATTGGCTGTTTGTGGCTCTGCCCCTCTCCAGCATTTGAACCCCAGTCACCCAATGACCAACTGTAGCAGGTTTGAGGCATCTGCTATTACCAGTGTAAAAATGGCAGCAATTTAAATATTCCCCTTGAAAAGCAACAGGTGAATTTTGATTGGCTATTATAGGCTCCATCCACTTCCCTGAATATTAATCTCAGTCACCCAGTGACCATCTGGGCAAAGTTTGGGAACCCTGCCATTAACAGTGTAAGAAGGCCTGCAGTCTACATTTTCCCAGTGAAATTTGGTTTTGGCTCCGCCTACTTTTTGTAACCTGGACATACAGTCACTCAATGATCAAGTTTGTGAGCTTTGGGGTCCTTGTCATCAATAATTTGTATTTTCCCAAGAAATGGAACTGTTTGTGGCTCTGTCCCCTTTTCTGAATTTGAACCCCAATGACTAACTGTACCAGGTTTGAGGCTTGTGCCATTAACAGTGCAAGAATGGCAGGCATTTTAATATTCCCCTTGAAAATCAACAGGTGATTTTGATTGGCTTTTTTAGGCTCCATCCACTTTTCTGAATATTAATCCTAGTCACCCAGTAACCAACTGTGCAAAGTTTGAGAACCCTGCCATTAACAGTGAAGAAGGGCTGCAGTTTACAATTTCCCAGATTTGCTAACTTCCAGCAATTGTGTTTGTTGCAGTTGGCATTCAGTTTAGAGGTGGTGGGGTGAGTTCCCTGGAGGTGAGAGGTCCAGGGCTTGCCCGCACTTCCCTCTAGGTGTCGCATGGTGGTTTGGGGGCCCCAGTGAGTGAGAGAGACCTGGGGCCCCTGGGCTGTCATGTGGACCAGTGTTTGTAATTTCCCAGATTTCCCAGAAAAATCTGTTTTTGACTCCACCCACTTTTTGTAACCTTGACACACAGTCACTACTCAATGACCAGGTTTGTGAGCTTTTGGGTTCCTGGCATCAAAATTGTGTGAAGGGAAGCAGTTTATCCAAAAAAAGAGCAAATTTTATTGGCTGTTTGTGGCTCCACCCCTTTAGTGAATTTGAACCCCAGCCTCTTGATGACTGACTGTAGCAGGTTTGAGGCCTCTGCCATTAACAGTGTAAGAATTACAGCAGTTTCAATATTCCCCTTGAAAATCAATAGGTGAATTTTTATTGGCTCTTGTAGGCTCCACCTACTTTTCTGTATATTAATCCTAGTACCCCAGTGACCAACTGCGTCAAGTTTGAGAACCCTGCCATTAACAATGTAAGAATAGCTGCAATTTATATTTTCACATGTAAAAAGTTAGTTGTTTTTGGCTCTGCCCACTATTTCTAACCTTGACATACAGTCACTCAATGACTAAGTTTATGAGCTGTGGGGTCTTTGGCATCAATAAGTTGCATTTTATCATTGAAATTAAACAAATCTGATTGGCTGTTTTTGGCCCACTCCCTTTTCAGAATTTAAACCCCAGTCTCCCAGTGACTGACTGTACCAGATTTGAGGCCTCTGCCATCAAGAGTGTATGAATGGCAGCAATGTAAATATTCCCCTTGAAAATCGAAATTTTGATTGGCTGCTGTAGGCTCCACCCACTTTCCTGAATATTAGTCCCAGTCACCCAGTGGCCAACTATGTCAAGTTTGAGAACCCTGCCAATAACAGAATGTCTGAAATCAATCTAAAAAAATCTGATTTGCTGTTTGTGGCTCCACCCACCTTAGTGAATTTGGACCCCAGTCACCCAATAACTGACTGTATCAGGTTTGAGAATGGTAAGAATGGTAGCAATGTAAATGTTCCCCCTTGAAAGTCAATAGGTGAATTTTGATTTGCTGTGTTTAGGCTCCACCCACATTTCTGAATATTAATCCAAGTCACCCAGTGGCCAATTGTGTCAAGTTTGGGAACCCTGCCATGTAAAAAATTAAGTTGTTGGCGCCGCACACTTTTTCTAACCTTGACATACAGTCACTCAATTATCAAGTTTATCAGCTTTGGGTTCCTTGGTATCAATATTTTGTATATTCCCATTTAAAAATAAACAAATCTGATTGGCTGTTTGTGGCTCCGCCCCTTTCTGATTTTGAACCCTAATCACCCAGTGACCAACTGTACCAGGTTTGAGGCATCTGCTATTAACAGTATAAGAATGGTAGCAGCTTAAATATTCCCTTTGAAAATCGAAAGGTGAATCTATTGGCTGTTATAGGCTCCACCTACCTTCCAAATTCTTAATCTAATTCACCCAGTGACCAACTGTGCAAAGTTTGAGAACCCTGCCATTAACGGTGTAAGAATGGCTACAGTTTATATTTTCCTAGTAAAATTTGTTTTTGGCTCTGCCCACTTTTTGTAACCTGAACAGACAGTCACTCAATGACCAAGTTTGTGAGCTTACAGGTTCCTGGCATCAAAAATGTGTGAATGGAAGCAGTTTATCCACCAAGGAAATCTGATTGGCTGTTTGTGGCCCTGCCCCTTTAGTGAATTTGGACCCAGTCATCCAAAGACTGACTGTAGCAAGTTTGAAGCCTCTGCCATTAACAGTGTAAGAATGGCAGCAGTTGAAATATTCCCCTTGAAAATCAATAGGTGAATTCTGATTGGCTGTTGTAGGCTCCACCCGCTTTCTTGAATCTTAATCGCATTCACCCAGTGACCAACTGTGGCAAGTTTGAGAACCCTGCGATTAACAGTCTAAGAATGGCTGCAGTATACATTTTCCCATTTAAAATTAATGGCTGAAATTTGATTGGCTGTTGTATGTTCCACCCACTTTTCCTGGATTTGTAACCTCGGTTACCAAGTGACCAACTGTGCCAAGTGTGGGGACTCTGGCTTGATTACTGTGAGAATGGCAGCCTTTTTCAATTTGTTCCATTGACTTGAATGGGTGAAATCTGATTGACTGTTTGTAGCTCCGCCCAAGTGTGCAGGGGGGCCGCGACAGCCCCAGAACATATCATCCCAGGTAGTAAGGGATCTGTATACCAAGTTTCGTTCAACTCGGTTAAGGGGTTTTTCGCGTGACCGCGACACACGCACACACACACACTTTTATATATATAGATACCTGTATAATGTATCATTGAATAGCAGAGTCTCCATATGTGTTTAGATCTATCCAGTTGGACTTTCTCTTTTGTTCTATATGATCATTACCATCAGCTGTATTGTGTATAATCTTGGAGATACTTCTTTGTATCCGTCTCTGAACCATCTGTTATGTATGCAGTGATTTTTTTTTGTTGTTCAATAAAACGAGTTTAAAAAAAAAATAAATCAAAAATCAATTCTTTATTTTTATCTGGTAAACAAGTAACAAGGATGCTAACCAGGCAATCCAAAAGTTAAAATCTCTATTACTTTTTTTGTTGATAAATGATCATTCCCCAGTTTACCTGACTCTTATTTGGTACACACAAAATTTAGTACACAAGAAGGAAGTTGCAGGGCATGCTGGGTTGTCCTTTTTTGCTTCTCTGCTTTCCCCTCAGACTTAACTAATGCAGCCTGATTGATTGAAGCCTCTTTCGCTCCTGTTTTCCCTTCCCACACCTCTGTTCCTCTCTCATTGGCCAATATTTCCCATGCTGAGACATTGGCCTCAATTCACTAAGATCATGCTGGAGATAATAAGGCAAGAGAAAACTTGCCACAACACAGTGAGAGAGTTATCTTCTCTCTTCATTTCTTAAGTTACCTCCTCTGTAGTTAAGTTACCTCCTCTGTAGTTATTTTCACATGCAGTTAATTAACAGTCTGTCTAGAATTATGGTTATTTTAAGGATTGAAGGGTTAACTTTAGAGATCTCACCTTAACTTAAAGACAGAAGAGTTAACTTTAGGTTTGCCTGAGGTAAAATGTTTCCTGAATACTACATGCCTCATCACCATGGTGATCACTCTAGAAACGTTATTAAAGACAGGAGATAAGCTTAGTGAATTGAGGCTAATGTACTTTCTATAGTGGAGAGCAGGCAATGCATACACAATCAGACAGAGGAGAGTAAGGGAGGAAATTACATCAGGATTGGCTTCAAAATAACTACAGTTAAAATGGGAAATGATAAGAAGGGTTTTCTCTTTTTCTACTGTTGAACGTGTACAGCAGTAATGATAGGATACCCCCGATCACGGATTCAAATTATTTGTCTGTGATTAAAAAAAAATCCGGATAAGTTGTGATTTTTATCCGGATTTGAAGCTGACTTACTTTTCTGTGATTGCCTCTAATATCTGGAATCACGGCTGTGATCACGGATTAGCCCCCATACATGCTACAATCCCCAAAATTGCATGGATTATAAAGGTGATCAGGTGAACATTTTTTTTTTCAAAAAGACTGTATAGTTTTTGAGAAAATCGAAATTTAAGTTTCCAATGAAAAAGTATTGGTGATTAAATCCCGCCAAAACCTGCCGACTTTAGTGGTTAACAGCAAAGCCTCCTTACATGCTATAAACACCGAATTGCAGGATATGTTAAGTAGAACAGTGGGAACAAGGGGAAAAAAGTTTCCAAAAAGACCTTATAGTTTTTGAGATAACCGAGTTTACAAGGAAAATAGTATACATTTAAATGCGGTAATGACAGTCAATGTATTTAGTGCATTTACATGTATTACTCTTTTCCTTTGACATTTCGTTTGAACCTTTAAAATCGATTATCTCAAAAACTATAAGGTCCTTTTGGAAAAAGAAAAATGTTCCCTTGTTCCCACAGTTCTACTTAACTTAGTGATGAGCGTAATGACCTAATTACGATTACACAAAATTTTGTGTAATTCGCGAAATTACAATTATGGTCGTAATCGAAATTTCATGAATTTCACGAAATTACATGAAATTTTGTGTTCATGGGGAAGTTTGTATTTACGATCGTTTTTTTCTAATTACAATTGTTTACATAACACAAACAAATGAGAATTTTGTGTTAAACACTGAAATGCGGCCATTCTCGAAATTGTGTTCCAGTCCAGAGCCTCCTGATACATTTAAAGTAACAGCACTTGCAGGGACCTTTGCATTATCAGATATTGCAAGGCTCAAAACCAAGTGTCTCAGCATGCATGACCGCTAAGTGCACCTTGACAAAGAGCACCTGTCTTAGAAGTGGCTGCAGATAGAGCCTCCTGATACATTTAAAGCAACAGCATGTGCAGGGACCTTTGCATTATCAGTAATTGCAATCAATAAGTGACTTTCCTGAGTTTGTCACTACCTAAATGTGCATAATTACTATTAGAAACTAAATTACGTCTGTTTTCGTAATTAAAATAACTTTCTATAGAAAACACAAAGTTTTGTGTTAGAAAATGGGAATTTTGCTTACGGAATTACGTATGATAATTACAAAAATATGAATGCATGTCGTATCGGCAAAATTTGCATCTGTAATTCAGGAAACGCGAAATTACGAAAATTCTGGCTCAACACTACTTAACATATCCTCCAAATTTTGTGTTTATAGCTTGTAAGGGGGCTTTGCTATTGACCTTTAAAGTCCTCTGGTTTAATCACGGTTTAATCTCAGCTACCGAATATTAGTAATCACGGAAAATCCATGACTGAATTCCGTAATCCAGAATCGATCACGGATTTGAATCATGGCGTCAAATAGTGGAAAATCACGAGGTCATGATGAACATCACTAGTGGGCATTGTGATACTTATGTTATGTAAGTAGAGCGAGTATTTATCTACTTAAAGTGAACCTCCGGACTAAAAATCTACTCAGCAGCACTGAAAAGGCTTGGTATTTCTTTAACAGTTTCACAGCATCAGAACGTTGTTTTTCTTACCAAAGCATTATTTTTAGCTGTATTTTTACCTAAGCTCCACCCATTAAAGAAAAAAGCCCGGGCTTTTTTCCCCTGATGCTGTGCAGAGCATGATGGGATTTCCTATGTTGTTGTTGTTCACGTTGCCTAGTAACTGGGAGGGGTGATCAGCACACAGGACAGTTGGAACTGTGTCTCATGCTCCCTGTCACCTCCTTTCAACCAAAACGATGGCTGCCCTCATGAAATCAAACATTTGCCTGTTCTTTGAAAACAGGGTGGGTAAGAGATTATATTACCTATCTATTTTAATTAACATAACTAATGTAACTTAATGACAGTATGTTAGTTTAGGCTGGAGTTCCTCTTTAAATATGTGTTTTTTTTCTGAGATAGTATGGCTGACAGCTCCTCTTTAAAGAGTAACTGTCAGGCTGCAGAAGCTAATTTAAACCTCTATTCTCCTGTGTTAAACAGTTTAGAAGGAAGCCAGAAAGCCATTAGTGAAGATAAAAATCTCAGTTACCTTTGATGTGTGCTTATCTTAAAGGCTGTTATAGACCCATAAGGACACAAGCCGCATAGTAAACTGCAAAGCATTCTGGGGCCCTCCCCTCGGCTGCTAATGAGACGTTACAGCAGCTTTCTAATCAGTCCAGCGCAAAGCACTGATAAATCTCGGGGCAGAGTACACTGCAGGAGTCAGCTATTGTTCCGAGCCACATGGCTCATTAATATTCACTGCACACTGTGTTATTCTGTACGAGCTCCTCTGTGATCAGGAAGCAGGCAGGACATGACGACACATTTGGCAGAAAAACATGGAGCCTGCCATGAGCTGTCAGGAGCATCTATCTCTGCATATACTATATACAAATTCTGTGAAATCCAAACGTGGACAGTGAAATGCATATGTAATGTAAGTACAGCCAATCTTTAGCTACTGATATATGTGTTTATTTTCTCTGAGACCTTATACCTAACAGCTCCTCTTTAAATGGAACCTGAGGTTAGAAACACATAGAGGCTGCCATATTTATTTCCTTTTAAATAATGCACATTGCCTGGCTGTCCTGCTGATCCTCGTCTCAATATTTGTAGCCACAGACCCTGAACAAGCCTTCCGATGAGATGTCTCTGAAAAGATTAGACACAAGCTTGTTTCAGGTGTGCAAGTCAATCACTACCGCAGCCTAAGAGACCAGCAGGATGGCAGGCAAGTGGTATTGTTTGAAAGGAATTAAATATGGCAGCCTCCATATATCATTCACCTCAGGTTCCTATTAAACATTAAAGAAATGTTTTAAGTTTAGCGGAAGCCGACACCAACTGACCCCCTCAAGAGGATCATTTTCCTACTCACTTTGCTAGTGGGATGCTGCTTCGTTGTGTGTTCTCTTCCCCCTCCATAGAAACAAAAGTGTCGCTAGTCTCCAGGCTAGTAACACGTCTGTACAGAAATCAGCCCCAAACTGTTGACCAAAAAATCGAATGCCTTTCTCTGCAAGTGACAGTACTCATATATGTGTGTGCAAGTCTTCGGTTAATCAGGGCCACAGTGTGCAATGCAATATGTATCTGTGAAAATCGCATGTCAAAGGACCACCACAACCTGCTTTCCAGGGACAGCCATATTGTCAGAGGTATTGGCCGGGGGAAGGGGACTGTTTGTTAACGGGATACTGAGCAGGTACCAAAAAACAGAATTGTGACATACCTAGGGTTTTCTCCAGCCCACCGTAGGCCGCAAGGTCCCCCTGGCTCCTCTCCCGGTCCCGCTGGTCAGCTCCATTAAATGCATGGTTCTGTAACTCTGAACCGCACATGTGCAGGACTCTCACGCTCGCCGGCGTGGTGACGCGTAGCGGGCGGTGCGATTACTTGTAACGTCGCCAATTAACGGAGCCACCAGCGGGACCGGGAGATGAGCCAGACGGACACCGGGGGACCTAGCGGCCTACGGTGGGCTGGAGGAAGCCGCAGGTAAGTACCATTCTGTTTTTTGTACCTGCTCAGTATCCCTTTAATGGTTGCCACTATTCAAAGCACATTTAAAAGTGAACCCGAGGTGAAAATAAACTGATAAGATAAACAATTGTATTTATCCTCCTACTCTTAAAATGATTTTTTAAGTATCCCGGGTTTTTTTTTTATATTTAAACATTTACAGAGTAGGTTGAATGTTTTACTGTCTCTAATCAGTGGCAGCCTATTAAGTGTCCCAGAGTTAGAAAAAGGTCAATAGCTCATGTATTTTATCTCTCCCTGCCTTCAGAAGTTGTATTCTGCCAGGAAAACGTTTATGGATGTATTTTGCATATTAATGAGGTTTACTATATTCCTAACAAGCTACCCACAAGACAGAAGCAGTTACTTCCAAGCCAAGAAATTAACTAGTTCAGGCAGCAAAATAAAACGCATAAAACAGCCTGGTTATTAATATGTTTTATACTCAACATACACATGTTTATCTCATCATGTCATATATCGCCAAACGACCGCCTAACGCCGATAGGCGTCGGCAGGTCGAAGTGGTGTTTCCATGGATGTCAGTTCACGGAGGGTGTCTCCGTGAACAGCCTGCGAGCCTCTGATCATGGCTCGCAGGCTAAATGTAAACACGCGGGGAAGAAATCCCCGCTGTTTACATCATACGGCGCTGCTGCGCAGCAGCGTCGTAAAGGAGATCGGCGATCCCCGGCCTCTGATTGGCCGGGGATCGCTGACATCTGATAGGCTGAAGCCTGTCAGAGGCGGCGCTGGAAGGATCACTGTCCTGTACCGCCCTTAGTAAGGAGGGGAGGAAGGGAAGGCGAGGGAGGGCGAAAATCGCTGTGGAGGGCGGCATTGATGAGCCTCCCCCCGCTCGGCCACACAGAGTGGCGGCGATCAGACCCCCCCAGCAGGACATACCCCTAGTGGGGAAAAAAGGGGGGGAAGTCTGATCGCCCTGCCTCATTCCAGATCTGTGCTGTGGGCTGGAGGCCTGGTCCTTAAGTGGTTAAGCTGATCATTATTATTATTATAGCACCAATAAAGAGTAAATGTAGAGACTGCAGGACAGTCCTCAACGGTCTCCTTGTTTAATAAATGAATTGGTTAATTCCAACATTTGTATAGCTTTTTTCTCCTTTCCGACTCAAAGCACTTGAAAACTGAAGCCACTAGGGGGACCACCCAAAAGACATTAGTATTGTTAGGGAGTATTGTCCAACGACTCCTTACTGAATAGCTACTGGCTTACTGAATAGGAAGAGGCAAGAATTGAAAGCTGGTATCCTATGTCAGCGGTGGTGTTGTTAACCAGTATACTATCTAGCCACTGGATCAGATATTCAGAAGTGGTGCAGGCTCTGTAACCCCTATTGCTACACCTCACGTTTAAGGTGTGCATACTTTAAAGGTAATATGTGTACACACAAGGTGGCTTCTGCCCCTTTTCAGTATTTTTTTCTTCATCTTAGTACTACATTAAAAATGTTTGTTAGTGAACTTTTGTCCAGTCTGCATTTCTCCTTTATTGTCACGCTGTTATTGTACAGTACACTGTAGTATCCTATTACCGGTTCCCAGAAGGCTGGTCGGATAACTTGAAAATGATAGCTTTAGATCTCAGTGACTTTGAATGTGGATAGTTTGTGCATGGCTGGAAGAAAATGAAAGCTCTTCAAATTATAGGTTAGTCTTTCTATAAAGCAGCTGCTTAAAGAAAATTGAGGAAGAAATCTGCTGCATCTGCTACTGCTGTTTCGGTGATTTTTTTATATTTTAATATAAGTTTTATATTGATGTAATGACTCAACCTCTCCTCTCAGATTAGTACCACCAACACTGGAGCCCCCCTGAGGGCGTGTACTATCTTCGATCCTGTTCTCCTTGTATACAAACAACTGTACCTCATAAGATGAAGAAGTTTTAAATCAGGATGATACCATTTATTGGCTAACTACAAATGAATAAGAATAAACAAGCTTTCGGCCTTGCAGCCTTCGTCAGGTTTACATCCTGTTAGTTTGCAAGCTGGTGGTACAGACAGCTTATATACATGCAACATCAAAAGGGAAAACAGATATTTTTTTCAAGCATAAATACGTCATTAAGATGCCTTAATACAAACAGACCATCTAAATGGGGTAAGATAAGGATCCTTGTTTACTCTATTGCTCACAGACCTGGTATTAGGATTGACCCAGAGGTATCGTAAATTCTTAGTTCACAAGTTCAGCTAGAGTGGCTTAGACAGTTCATATATCATCAATCTCATACCAATATAGAAAGTTGTTGTCCTAATTCAAACCCTTCTGCACAGCTTTGAACCAATTTATAAATTTTGTTTCTGCTATTAATCGGTCATTTGACGTTTTGAAGCCGCCCTTCAGGGCAGTGACACGAAGATCATCCATGCTGTGTCCGTTGGACCGAAAGTGTGTAGCAACTGGGAGTCCACATTTGGTATCATTAATAGTGTGCCTGTGTCCATTCATACGTTTGCGCAGTGTTTGTCCAGTATCTCCCACGTACATAACATTGGGGCATTTAGCACACATGATCAGATATACCAGATTGGTGGACCCACAGGAAAATTTACCTTGTAAACGTATGAATGGACACAGGCACACTATTAATGATACCAAATCTGGACTCCCAGTTGCTACACACTTTCGGTCCAACGGACACAGCATGGATGATCTTCGTGTCACTGCCCTGAAGGGCGGCTTGAAAACGTCAAATGACCGATTAATAGCAGAAACAAAATTTATAAATTGGTTCAAAGCTGTGCAGAAGGGTTTGAATAAGGACAACAACTTTCTATATTGGTATGAGATTGATGATATATGAACTGTCTAAGCCACTCTAGCTGAACTTGTGAACTAAGAATTTACGATACCTCTGGGTCAATCCTAATACCAGGTCTGTGAGCAATAGAGTAAACAAGGATCCTTATCTTACCCCATTTAGATGGTCTGTTTGTATTAAGGCATCTTAATGACGTATTTATGCTTGAAAAAAATATCTGTTTTCCCTTTTGATGTTGCATGTATATAAGCTGTCTGTACCACCAGCTTGCAAACTAACAGGATGTAAACCTGACGAAGGCTGCAAGGCCGAAAGCTTGTTTATTCTTATTCATTTGTAGTTAGCCAATAAATGGTATCATCCTGATTTAAAACTTCTTGCTTTTACTGATGGCTAACAGGGTACAATACCCTACTGCTACTCATAAGATGACTCAATCAAGTTCATCAGATTCGCTGATGACACCACCATCCATGGCCTCATCGATGAGAAAAAAGAGCACACATACCGAAACGAGATTGAGCAAATCTGCAAATAATGCAACAACAACAGGCTCGTTCTAACTGTAAAACTAAAAAACTGTAGAACTAACCATGGACTTCAGAAGAAACCTCCTGCACCAAAGTCACCAGGGTATCAAATGTTTGGTTCCTGGAGACCATCATTACCAAAGACCTGATATGGAGTGATATCACTAGGGGCGTTGCTAGCCCCAAAGATCAGTGATACGTGCCACGGATCTAATCTGGGGTGCCCCAAATGTCCCCCAGGCAGAGTCAGAGCTGTGGAGCCTCTATGGGTGCATGCTGGGAGCTGTGGTGCCTCAACAGGGGGTATACTGGGTGCTGCGGTGCCTCTATCGGGGCATGTTGGGTCCCGTCAGTGTCATGCTGGGTGCTGTGGTGCCTTTATGGGGGTATGCAGGGAGTTGTGTTTATTCTGTGGAGGCATGCTGGGAGTTATGGTGCCTCCATGAGAGGTCCATTGGAGGGGGTTCACTAGAAGGTCAGGTATTGCTATGGTTGGACTGCCAGATGACCTGGCAGCAGGCCAGCCTGCCCAGCAGAAAGCCAGTACTGTCATCACAGAAGCCAGGTAACTCTGCCTAGTTATATTTAAGTGGCACTGCCTATTTATGTGATATGCTGCATTTATTTATTTTTTGCATTAATGGGGGGCTTCTTTCAACATTTTGCTGGGCAGGCCTACTTAGACCGCTGTTAAGTCCATGTAAATTTGGCTCCACCCATGACCACACCCACATTCTGGTGCATGGCCCCACCCATTTTTCGTCTGGAGTGCCCAAAAGTGCCCCGGATCTCTTAGGATCCTAGCAACGCCCCTGGGATCACCATCAAAACCCAGGGAAAGGCGCAACAAAGGATGCTCTTTATGCAACAGCTGAAGAAATTTGGAATGCTATGGGAGCTACTGTTTAGTTTTTACTCCACCACAATCGTATCAATCCCCTGCTCCTCTATCATGGACTGGTTCACTGGCGCATCGTCAAACAACAAGTATTAACTCCAAAGGGTCATCAACACTGTTTAGAGGATCACTGGCTTCCCATACCAATGCCTCCTCTACTTCTATAGACTGAGGATGAGGGCAAACAGATTTATGAACCACCCATCCCACCTGGCAAGTGTTACTTTGAACTTTTCCCATCCCCACCAGAACCTCCATGCACAGGAACTCCTTTATTCCTCAAGCGGTCCTTCTCATGAACTCTAGCCTACCGCCCCTCTTTGTGGGATGGACACTGGCATCAGCTATGCAACACAATGATGTAACAATAACCCTCACCACCCTTGCCATCGAAGGGGGACCCTTGGGCTAAGGGACCCCGCTCCTGTGGTGACTTGCAGAGTAGTACAGCAGAACCCAATACTTTATCTGCTTCCAGCACTGGGACAGGTCCTTACATAAAGCAACGCGCTATACACCCTAACACCTTGCGACTCCTGATACCCGTCACATGACATGCAGAGCTAGGAGCGGCAAAGAGACTGTATGGCCCGGATGTAACAGCCAAGCAGCAACATTATAATACAGTATTTTTAAAATTTTAAAGAGGAACTGTGACCAAGGATTGAACTCCCAATCAGTAGCTGATACCCCCTTTCCCATGAGAAATCTCGACCCTTTCTCGAATAGATTATGAGGGACATCTGTATGGCTGATATTGTGGTGAAACCCCTCCCACAGTGTAATATCGCACTGTGGGAGCCTTATTGCATTGTGCCTTATTGCATTCCAGCTGCCAAGCAACCAGTATCTTCCTCTGTGCATGTGTATATCTATAAAAGAAAACTTTTTAGAATATCGCACTGTTAGGGGGTGTGGCTATAAATAATGGCAGTTGGTGCTGTCTAGTTTTTTTCTTGTCTGCCAGTAGTTAAGATGATGACCTACAGGCTCATTGTGGATCACACAACATGAAAAAATTACATGGCGAATATCAATCATTTCTTGATCTCTCTTCTATTTTTTAATGTCTCACTTTGCAATGTATTGATTTATTTTTTCCCCTGTTTTACTAAAGTTACTCTTTAACCACTTATCCACGCCCTTGTCATCTCCCGCCTAGACTACTGCAATTATCTTTTGTCTGGCCTCCCCTCTAACTGTACTGCCCCACTTTAATTGGTAATGAATGCGGCAGCCAGACTGATACATTCTTCTCACCGCAGCGCCTCTACAACTCTGCTCTGTAAAGCCCTACACTGGCTCCCCATCAGCTTTAGGATCAATTTCAAAATCCTGTGCTTGGCCTTCAAATCAGTGCACAAGACCTGCCCGTACATACCAGCCCGCCCCCTCCGATCCTCCAATGACCTGCGCCTAGTCGCACCACGCATATCTCAGTCACATGCACGATTGCAGGACTTTACCAGGGCTGCCCCTACTCTCTGGAACTCACTCCCACCAGCCATCAGACTCGCCCCCACCTTTAATACCTCCAAACAAGCTCTCAAGACTCACCTTTTCATGCTCGCATACCCCCCTACACCAGCACCATAATATGTTCTGTTAGACACCCTCTCAACAGATAAACCTATTGTCTCAACCCCCACCCTTTAGATTTTAAGCCTCTGGCAGGGGCCTCCTCCCTAGTGTTTCCAGCTTGATTATGCAATCTTACTGACAATCACCCCTCTCCTGGACTAGAACAGTCTCTATTTTGACCTATGACACTATTGTTATCAAATCATTTGCATGATCTTGTTTTGTTGTGAGTTTCCTGTATGTTTTACCTTGTATGTTAACCCATTTATCTATTGTGCAGCGCTGCGTAATATGTTGGCGCTTTATAAATACAATAAATAATAATAATAACCACTTCAGCATCCTTGCTACATATACCTATGCTCCTGTATACTTGTGGATCAGGGGCATAGATATGCGTTTTGTTTACTTACCGCCACCATCTGTGATCCCCGCGCCATGTCCGATCACCTCACCATTGCAATCCCCTCCTTCTGTGCACAGTGTATGGGTAACAGCTGTTCCCAAACCCAATCACTGTGCCTGTGATAAACAGAGCCTGCAGCAACTAGAGGCAGGCTCTCACTCAAAAAAATGTGTTTCTATTTATAGAACATGGTTAGTGTAGGAGAATTAGTGGCCAAAAAGTAAAAATACACCCAATGCACCTTACACACTTTTACATAGAACATTTTTATTTTGTTTTATTATTTTTTAACCCCTTCCACACCCTACCCCATAGTTACCAAAATAAAACACTTGTTAAAATAATAATAAAAAAATAAACAAAACTAAATAAAATAAAAATTACATAATTAAAAAAAATTACATAAATAGTTACCTTAGGGACTTTTTTTTAATATGTATGCCATGAGGGTATATTACTGTTAATTTTGCAAATAAAGCCTTGTAATTAGTGATATAGTATTAAAAATCACTAAATGGAAAAAATAGACCTTTCTTTCCAGATAAAATATTATCCCCATACATTGTACTAGGGACACGGTTTAAACGTTGTAATAATACAAATGGGCAAATAAAACGTGTTTTTTATGTATTTAAGCACATTTTCTTTTTACAACTGCAATGGCTGAAAACTGAGAAATAATGGTTTTTTTTCTTATTATTCCCTTTAAAACGCATGTAAAATAAAATAATTCTTAAGCAAAAAGTACCACCCAAAGAAAACCTAATTGGTGGGAAAAAAAACGATATATAGATCATTTCAGTGTGTTTCAGTGTGATAAGTAACAATAATGTTATTGGTGAAGGAATGGGAGGAGCGCTAAAATGTAAAACATTTTTCATTTGTAAGGGGAAAAAACCTGTGATATTGAAGTGGTTAAACTCACACCATTTTGCTATGATTGCCCTTAGTGAATTCCTAGAAAAGTTATTTTACATTATACTGTACAGAATCCTCATAAAGTCTTCTGCAGGTGGGTGTGGGAAAATGTGAAAAATAAAAGAATAATTCCATTCCATTAAAGTAATACAACCTTCTAATGTACTTTGAACAGTCCGGCCCCACCTAAGCCTCTGGAGATGTCACACAGAAGAATTAAACCCCGTATTTCAAGGAACGATGATTACCAGCTCTTATAAAAGAAAATACAGCACATCTGTCTATCCCACCACACCCTCCTATTGTACAGCTGACTGATAGCTGCGTTTGTGTTCTCATGGGCAACCTCTCACTGCAGTTAACACTTAACAGGTTGCCTATTCTAAGTGGCTAATACACAAATACAAAAACGAATATGCTGCATATTGTAAGATCTAAATCCATTGTTATTATATTTCAGTGTAAACTTTGCATTATCGCAGTTATTGTGTGATCCCTCCCTCATAGAGATTACACACAACAGAGATAGATACTTTTAAATAGATGCTTACCTAAGTACTGGGAAGCCTCTGAATGCTCAATAGGTCTCCAAGATCTTCTGCGAGCCCGCCACTCCAATTGGCGTCAAGTCCTGGGGCTCTGTTTTGCAGGAGATTGCGCGCATTACATAATAATATTATAAATATAAATATATAAAAATATATTATAAAAAATAAATAAATAAACACAAGGGGGGCGATCAGACCCCACTAACAGTGAGCTCTGTTGGTGGGGGGAAAAGGGGGGGGGATCAATTGTGTGCTGTGTTGTGTGGCCCTGACGCTTGGCCTTAAAGCTGCAGTGGCCATTTCAGCAAAAAAACTGGTCTTTAGGGGGGTTTAACACTACAGTCCTCCAGAGGTTAAACCGATGTTGTGGGCACAGGATGCCTCCAGGGGGCTGGAAGAAGCCCCAGGTAAGTTAAAAGTCAAAATAAACATATGCACATCATACTAACCTCCCGCGTAGTCTAATGTAACACCTCTGGAATGTTTAAACTGTAATACCTCCAGAACACTTTAGCTGTAAAGAAATCCTCCAGACACCAATCAAGTTCTTTTTAAGAAATATTTGTAATAAATCATAAATATAAACATTTCTGTGACAAAGCACATTAATAAACCTTTTTTTTTTTCAGCAAAGACAAATAACACCTTTCTGAGCACTTTTCCACACTACACAGTCTCAGTCCCTTGCTTCAGTTCATCTAAGTGCTCTATTTCTGCATGCATCTTTAAATGGTAAGAACAAAGCAGATATATTCATTTCTATTCACTCTAACTCAGAAGACATCTTCCATGCTCAATCCTTCCAGGAACAAAGCCTCTGTTTTCCTGTCGGCCGATCAAGAATTGTAATAAACAAGGAAATATAGCAATCCGCGCATCCTGTGTAAGCAATCGTTTCTTTCTTTTGCAGATAAACAGCTCCAAAACTCCAAGGTTCATCCAGGTAAGTGTGATTCAAACCTGCAATCCTTAGTTCTTGGTATTGAATGAGTATTTGATAGAAACTTTCAATGTTCTTATTTTTCTCAACAGGACTCCATCCAAGTTACTGCAGATTATCATATAGGTAGACTCCTACTTAAATTAATTGAACTGGTTTGAATAAAATCTCTAATAAACTTCCTTCTCTTTCAGAAACTCAGAACATCACTTCTGCAGGTAAGTATACTTTTCTTTATATGAACAACTATAATTCAGAGAAATGACTTCAGGGTTCTCATAATAACTTCTACACATAGACAGTGCATATAGTAGAGAGGCTGTGAACACTTTCTTCAAATTCTCTTATAGACTCATGAGGCCTCTTGGCTGCAGTTTGATTCACTTCACAGATAGAAAGTCTTTGGGACTCTTTTACACAGCTTATAAACTAAAGAGAAAACCTGAACGCTTGACTTTTGCTAGGAGCAATTCATACATTAATACTTAGATAGTTCAATTAGCCTTCTTTACATTAATTTTTCCACAATGTATCTTTTGTCACAAGTTTATCTTTGCCTCTCTTACATGCTCTCTCTTTAATTATAGATTCTGTCTCACTGTATACAGGAAATCATCTCTCCAGCTTTACTATCTTCTCTCGTATCTTCCTGCTTTCTACTCTGAATACTTCTTAATCAGCTGATTAAGCTGTCCACTAACGGTCCAATTTCTAGTGAAAAATCAATGAATGAGAAATTCTGATCGGACGAAAAATCGTTTACTACACCATCAACTAACCAATCATTGCTTCCTATCTATCACGATCAACAAGAAAATCCATATTTTGGTTCGACGAAAATTCAATCGGACGACATTTTTTTCACTCGTTCATAATCGATTGTGTCCACCAATGGAGATTATTTACAACCAATCCGATCAGAATTTCTAATCGCTCGAACGATTTTTCGCTAAAAATTGTACCGTTAGTGGCCACCTTCTTCCTGCCTCTCTCTCTCTGCACAGTCTCCAGGTTCACTGTACCTCTCTGCTGCTCTCTTAATCACTGCAGCCAGCTTGGCACATCATCTTAGCAGCGCCATGTCCTTTCACAGATCAGTTTCTTCACAGCTAGCCAAAAACCTGCGACACCACAGCTCCAACCAGCTCAAACCGGTTTTCTCAACTGCCACTCCGTACAGAAAAGTGCAAATCCATTCCTAAACTGCTGCAGATTAAGAAGTGCTCATTAGCAGTTCTACAGTGTAGGCTAGATGTGATTTGTGAAGGGCTCCTCCTCCTCACTCAGAGCTTGCTGACAGCAGGTGTGTTGGTTACCTCAGCAACAGCAATTCCCCTCACACACTGCTCTGTCTGAGAGACCTTCCTAGCTTCTTCTATTCCTTACAGTTTAAGAAGGAATCTGCACTATCTAGTGATTTCTTAGGATGCCGGAGACAGTTCTGCACTGATTTCTAAAAAACCTCCTAATATTTTGTCTCAGACACTCTTGATAAATCTGGCCCTCTGTGTCCACCCCCTGGAGGCAGGTACTCTTCCTCTCACAGCTCTGGTTCCGCCTCTTCTGCAGCTGGTGGCCATTTTGGATCCTGGCTTACCCAAATTCTGCAGCCCTGTGATTCAGTAACCTGTGCTAGCAGCATCTGACAGGTTGCAGCTGCTGGCCAGGCACGAAAAGGCTCTTCGCTTTCTTCTAAACTTCTGGCAGGGCTAAAATTCCCCCCCTTTTTTTCCAATTGTAGTCCTCTACAATTCTGTTATAAGCAACTTCATCTTATTTACATTGATCGTTCTATTTCAGCTCCTACGAGTTCTTTTGTACTGTAGGTTGAAGTGCTCCCAATGAACACTGTTGCTTTCTTAATCACTGCAGCCAGCTTGGCACATCATCTTAGCAGTGCCATGTCCTTTCACAGATCAGTTTCTTCACAGCCAGCCACAATACTGCGACATCACAGATCCAACCAGCTCAGACCTGTTTTCTCAACTGCCACTCCGTACAGAGCATGCTCAGAAAAATACCAGCTGAGTCAGATGCAGGCTCTCTGTGTCCACCCCCTGGAGGCGGGTACTCTTCCTCTCACAGCTCTGGTTCCGCCTCTTCTGCAGCTTGTGGCCATTTTGGATCCTGGCTTACCCAAATTCTGCAGCCCTGTGATTCAGTAACCTGTGCTAGCAGCATCTGACAGGTTGCAGCTACTGGCCAGGCACGGAAAGGCTCTTCGCTTTCTTCTAAACTTCTGGCAGGGCTACACTACTCATCAGTCTCTTTCACCTCTCCTGCATCCTGTTTGTCCACTGTGATCATTGAAATTCTCAGTCCTCCATTTTGAAAATGCCAATGACCCTCTAACAGCATCCGGGGCAGCACACTGCCAAACTGTAATATCGCCCACTTGAGTCATAGGGAAACATGGACATTACCTTGCTCATCAGTTGTCCTTTCAGTTATAACTGACAGCAACTGATATATAACTGAAAGCAACTGGTATATTTCAAACTCTTGTCAGAACTGGAAGGGATCGTTGTTGGTAGAAAATAGTGAGCTTCTGAGAGGACCTGACGGCGTGGTAAGTATGTAATATTCATTTGCTGGTGCATCATGTGTAATTTTACTCGGTTCAGATTCACTTTAAGTCAACTTTTTATAAATGTATTTGCTTTTGGTTGGCATATCCATATAATTATTTTTTTAAGGAGTTCTCATTTAACTGGACACTTCTACTTTAGTTGAGAAATAAACAGTCTCTTCAGTTCAGCAAAACATATTGTTAGGATTAGAGTCCTATGTTATTTCAAATTGGTTTAAATTAACATGTGGCTTTAATTCAAAGTGTATATAGCATTTGGACTCATTTGTACCTTGTATAAATAAATACAAATGTTCAGCTACTCTACACTGATTGTAACAGACTTTGTCCAGCCTGGAAGTGTCAGAGCAGCTCCCAAATCTTCCTGCTCTGTACAGCTAATTACTCACAAAGAAGGAGGAATGTAACTGGGCTGTAAGTACTGAAACTGAGTGCAACACATACTACAGATTTCAGGCTGGAAATGTGATATAGCCTTAGCTTATATAGTCAGTCGGAAAAATGTATAATACGCTGGAAACTGAAACTTCAAGCAGGAAAACTTAGGTATATTTTTGCCCTAAATGCTGTGATCATAGAATATAAAAAGACCAGAATGAAATCTAAAATGATACCACAAATGCACTGATGTTATCCAGACTGTACTGCTCAGCTACAGAACTACTGCGCCTGCACAGTACAGTCCGGATGACGTCAGCGCGACTCTGAGAGCCACTGCCACAGGCGCAGTGGGAATCTTGCGCCGGAGGGGACCGGGCCACTGACGGGGAACGGAGCTGCAGTGAGGGCACAGGACGGCTGGCAGGCGCTGGAGGAAGCCCCAGGTAAGTGGATTTTTTTTATTTTGAAGCGCCTTGAAGGTGTCCTTTAACCACTTAAGCCCGAAGGGTTGAAATTTTTTTACATCCGAGCAACTTTCACCCCCCATTCATTTGCCAATAACTTTATCACTACTCATCACAATTAATTGATCTATATCTTGTTTTTTCCGCCACCAATTAGGCTTTCTGTGGGTGGTATATTTTGCTAAGAGCCACTTTACTGTAAATGCATTTTAACAGGAAGAATAAGAAAAAAATGGAAAAAATTCATTATTTCTCAGTTTTCAGCCATTATAGTTTTAAAATAATACATGCCTCCATAATTAAAACTCACGTATTGTATTTGCCCATATGCCCCGGGTATTTCACCGTTAAAATTATGTCCCTATCACAATGTATGGCGACAATATTTTATTTGGAAATAAAGGTGCATTTTTTCCGTTTTGCGTCCATCACTGTTTAGAAGCCCATAATTTATTAAATCATATTGATATACTCCTTTGACATGAATATTTAAAAAGTTCAGACCCTTAGGTAACTATTTATGTTTTTTTTTTGTTTTTTTTTATTGTAATTTTTTTTTTTTTTAATTTAAACTTGTATGTGGGTATTTTTTGGTGTGGGAGGTAAACAGGGTTTTTTTAAATATATTTATAGGTTTATTCTTAAACATTTTTTTTTTGGGTGTAATTTGCTATTTGGCCACAAGATGGCCAGAATCAAAAAGTCCTGGGAGCGATCGATCTCGCTCCCAGGCAGAAGAAAGGAGACCAGAGCTCAGAAAAGCCGCAGCGTCTGAAGAGACGCTGTCGGCTTTTCTCCGGGGGGGTCCGATCAGCGAAAGGGATTTATAATCCCTTTCACTGATCGGTGGGCTAGCGGCCAGTAGCGGGGGCGCGCACGGGGGGGCCCGCGGGCGCGCGCGCGACCAGCGGGAGTGCGCGCAGCCCAACTGGACGAGAAATCTCGTCCAGTTGGGCTTAAGTGGTTAAACAAACAAGAAAGACTGAGAAAAAGGTTGAGATAAGTGCTTAACCTATTTTGGTTCCTGGACGTAGAAACTACGTCCAGGAACCATGCGCGCTACTGCGCGCTCCCGCAGCTGATCGCGCGCGTGCACGCGCACTCCCGGCCGCGGATTCGGTAGCCAAGGAATCAATGTATCAGGCTATGGTGCCCGATCACTGATTCCTCTCCCCTGCTGAAAAAGCGACAGCTTCTCTCGGAAGCTGCGCCTTTTCTGGCCGTTCCCTTCCAGATGAGTCACTTTAAGCGTGTGTTACGCTTAGAGTGACGTCATGTAAACCAACTCAAGTAAAACTACAACTAAAATTAAAAAAAAATTAAACATAACACACAATTACATTATAAAACTATACTTGGTCCCCCGCAGACATCCTGTGCCCGTGCAGCCACTCACCGATGCTCCGGCCCCGCCTCCGGTTCACTTCTGGAATTTCAGACTTTAAAGTCTGAAAACCACTGCGCCTGCGTTGCCGTGTCCTCGATCCCGCTGATGTCATCAAGAGCGCACAGCGCAGGCCCAGTATGGTCTGTGTCTGCGCAGTACACTCCTGGTGACATCAGCGGGATCGAGGACACGGTGTGCAGGCGCAGCGGTTTTCTGACTTTAAAGTCAGAAATTCCAGAAGTGAACAGGAACAGGCCGGAGCTTAGGTGAGTGGCTGCGCCAACACAGGATGTCTGCGGGGGACCATTAGAAGTCCGGGTAAGTTCAGCTCATTTTCCCCCGACCCCCCCTACAGTACCCCTTCAAGAAAACAGGACTGTCTTCTACCCAAGTTGGGTTGGAGAGCTCAGAGAAGCTCTTTTGTATAGATAACAAGTGAAGTTTTTTTTAACTCTTCCTGTGTAGAGATGTAGCGAACGGTTCGCCGCGAACGGTTCCAGGCGAACTTTGGGGGTTCGCGTTCGCCTGCACCAGGCGAACTTTTGCGGAAGTTCGATTCGCCCCATAATGCACTATGAGGGTCAACTTTGACCCTCTGCATCACAGTCAGCAGGCACATTGTAGCCATTCAGGCTACACTAAGCCCTGGAGCCCCCCCCCCTCCTTATATAAGGCAGGCTTGCCGGCCATTACACTCACTCCTGTGCCTGCTAGACAGACTAGGGACAGCTGCTGCAGACTTGTTCTCCTAGGGACAGATTAGTTAGGCTCTTGGCTTGCTCCTGGATGATTGTTATTGCTAAAATAGCACCCCTCAGCTCTCTTTTGAGAGATAATGTTTTCCTGATGTGTTTTTTTTTGTGTGTGTGTTGCTCACTGAATTATACAGCCCTATCTGTTGCAGCTGGACCTTGGTAATTGTTATTACTGAGCCAGCCAGGCCCTGCCTAACTATCTATACTGGGACACCTACCTATGCCTACCTAACTACTGGGGCACCTACTTACCTATACGGGGACACCTACCTACCTACCTATACTAGGGGACCTACCTATGCCTACCTACCTATACTGGGACTCCTACCTATGCCTAGCTAACTACTGAGGCACCTACCTATGCCTACCTAACTATACTGGGTCTCCTACCTATGCCTAGCTAACTACTGAGGCACCTACCTATGCCTACCTACCTATACTAGGACTCCTACCTATGCCTACCTACCTATACTGGGTCTCCTACCTATGCCTAGCTAACTACTGAGGCACCTACCTATGCCTACCTACCTATACTGGGACTCCTACCTATGCCTAGCTAACTACTGAGGCACCTACCTATGCCTACCTACCTATACTGGGACTCCTACCTATGCCTACCTACCTATACTGGGTCTCCTACCTATGCCTAGCTAACTACTGAGGCACCTACCTATGCCTACCTACCTATACTGGGACTCCTACCTATGCCTACCTACCTATACTGGGACTCCTACCTATGCCTACCTACATACAAGAAGATAATAAGGCTGTTGCTTCATTGTGGACAGACCAAATTCGATCAGCTGGACAGTCACTGTTGTTCTATCATTGAGCTACCACAGCCCGGCGACCATATGGGCTGGAAAACTGCCACGGCCTGCACTCTGGCCATGGTGCGCACCAGTCCAGCACGGCCGTCACTACGCAAACAGCTGTTTGCGGTGTGTTACACAGTGAGTTTGGTGTGTCAGTGTGAAGCAGAACTCTAATTACACTCCCTGATTGATGTATACACATGCAAGATGTTTGAAAGCACTTTAGGCCTGCAATTTAGCATTCAATGTGATTTCTGCCCTTAAAACGCTGCTTTGCGTCAAATCCAGATTTTTCCCCGTGGCTTTTGGTGTCTATCCCACTCCGCCATGCCCCCCTCCAGGTAACTTCTCCGTGTTATTTAGTTCCTGGATGCGAGATCGTTCGAATCCAGGAATTTTTTTTACTTTGGCCATCTTGTGGCCAAATAGTAAACTGCACCCACATACATTTTTAATGAAACAATTCTATTATTTTACATTTCAAATTAGCAGTTTCCCTCCCACACCAAAAATTACCCACATACATTTTTTTATTAAAAAAGAAAATAAAAAAAATACAATTAAAAACAAAACAAAAACAACATAAATAGTTACCCAAGGGTCTGAACTTTTTAAATATGCATGTCAAGAGAGTATGTTAGTATATTATTTAAAATTATAAGCTAATAAATATTGATGGACGCAAATTGAAAAAATGCACCTTTATTTCTAAATAAAATATCGGCACCATTAATTGTGATAGGGACATCGTTTAAACGGTGTAATAACCGGGGCAAATAAAATACATGAGTTTTAATTACGGTAGCGTATATTAATTTCAAACTATAATGGCCAAAAACTGAGAAATAATGAATTTTTTTCATTTCTTTCTTAAGCTTCCTGTTAAAATGGATTTAGAAAAAAATAATTCTTAGCAAAATGTACTACCAAAAGAAAGCCTAATTAGTGGCGGAAAAAACAAGATATAGATCAATTCATTGTGATAAGTAGCAATAAAGTTATAGGCGATAGAATGGGAGGTGAACGTTGCTCGGATGCATGAGATTTTCGGCACTGCGGTGCTGAACCGATTAAGGCACCCAACATTTATTTACGTTTGCAAAAGAATGTTTCTCCTTCCGAATGTAGAGTGTAGTATATAAGCTGTGTGTTTTAACATCTAGTTAATATACAGGAACAAAGTCCGAAGAAGGCATATTATTAGCTGAAGGCTTACTTGTTATTCACCTCTAAGTTAGCCAATAAATGGTATCATCCTGATTCAAAACTCATAGATACATAGCGCAGTAGATAATTTGATTATTTTGTGTAATCTACGAGTATTTTTGCAAGTGATGCTAGCACAACACAGAGATAATCTTACCGGCATAATACAGAGATGAATCATATGGACCTTTCTCTTGGGTATTGCCTAGGAAACACACATCACACCTCGGCGGTGTGGAGGATTTCTCAAGCCGTATCAGGAAGCACCAGTCTGTCGTTGCGTGATTGCGATGAGGGAGAACATTTGCAAAAACAATAATGGCATTCGCAAGGCAAGTACTCCTTCTTGGCAGACTGTGCAGGAATACCCTGTGCACTCCATTGTTCCAGCACAATCCTGTCTCGGAATGTTAATTATATGCACTTCTGGTTACTGCATTTCTCTCGACTACTAAACCATTTTCACACCAGTTTTCCTCCTTAGATGTATACGTTGCACCCACAGGAACTGCTTTGTTATAGCAAAAATATTTTTTTAGTTCAGTGGCAAGATGTAAAGAAAAGCTTTAGCGAAAAGTGGAAGAAATAAATCAATACATTGAAGGTGAGAAGTTAAAAAGGTACTTTTCCGTTAGCCGGGCGCATCAAGCAGGTGGCGCAAATTACATTAACACTTCACGTAACTAAAGTGTTAATGTAACCGATTGTATTGTGTTTGAAGTGGCCGTTTCGCTGCGGCCAAATGTATTGTAATAAGTGAGTTAAAGGGAAGGTTCAGGGAAACGCTTAAAAAAATAAAAATCCATATCCACTTACCTGGGGCTTCCTCCAGCCCGTGGCAGGCAGGAGGTGCCCTCGCCGCCGCTCCAGAGGCTTCCGGTGGTCTTCGGTGGCCGACCCGACCTGGCCAGGCCGGCTGCCAGGTCGGGCTCTTCTGCGCTCCAAGGGCGGGCTCTTCTGCGTCCCACGCGGGCGCGCTGACGTCATCGGACGTCCTCCGGGCTTTACTGCGCAGGCGCAGAACTACTGCACCTGCGCAGTACAGCCCGGAGGACGTCCGATGACGTCAGCGCGCCCGCGTGGGACGCAGAAGAGCCCGTCCTTGGAGCGCAGAAGAGCCCGACCTGGCAGCCGGCCTGGCCAGGTCGGGTCGGCCACCGAAGACCACCGGAAGCCTCTGGAGCGGTTGCGAGGGCACCTCCTGCCTGCCACGGGCTGGAGGAAGTCCCAGGTAAGTGGATATGGATTTTTATTTTTTTAAACGTTTCCCTGAACCTTCCCTTTAATGGAATTAAAATTAAGCCGGCGGCAATGTAACAGATGAAGCCGCCGGCTTCAGCTCTCGCTCTCCTTCCCCTTGCCCTCTCTCCTATACAATACTGGCAGCCAGCGGGACATGCGTGTCGTCCCCAAAGTCGTTTGTCGCGGCAGGGATTCCTGGTTGTTTTCTTGCGATGAACGACTCTGGGGGGACATGCGTGTGTTCCCTTCCCCCCCCCCCCCCCCCCCCCGGCTGCCGGTGTTCTATAGGAGAGAGGCAGAAAAGTGTCACTTGTAAGAAATTAGCCGGCGGCTTCATCTGTTACATTGCCGCCGGCTTAATTTTAATTCCATTAACTCACTTATTACAATACATTTGGCCGCAGCGACCAGCGGGTCAGCTAACGCGCCTTCTCCCAGCATAAAGGTCCTGTCTACGCGTGCGGCTGCGCGATACAGCAACCCTATGTGCAAATGACAGTTCCGTCCTCGGCGTGCCACACACTAGAGGAACGGCTGAACCCCCCGAGCAGGAGAGTGAGGCGGCTGCGGAATCACCAGGCGTATCCGCAGCCGCTGCTTCAATACTCATTACAATAAGTTGGTAAAAAGTACTGTGAAAGTATTTTCTTGCTTTCAGGTGGCTTAAAAGGCCATTTTATTCATAAGATGTGAAAATCCTTGAGGATTCGTCTTCTTACTGGGAGCCCCAGCAGAAGCATCTTAGAATGTCCCACTGGGGCTCCCCAATTCTTCCACTAGGTGGGCAAATGACAGTCATCCTGATTCTCTTTGGGCCAATGAGAATCAGATGATTCTTACTGGTCCACCTAGTGGACGAATAGGGAGCCACAGCAGGACATTCAAAGATGTTTCTGCTGGGGCTCCCAGTAAGAAGAGGATGGCGGTGGTAGCGGTGAAGATCCCAGCTGGCAGGGGTGTAACAATAGACCCTGCAAGGGATGCAGCTGCAGGGTGGGCCCGTGGGGGGAGAAGTTTTTTTCCCCTGTCCTTAGAGACTGACATGACTAAGGGCATGGAAAGAAAAATATTTCTGCTCTCCGCACAATTGTTCTAATGACTGCATCTGCTTAGCCACTGATAAAGAATCATACAAAGTTTTGCAGATTTTTAGACAGTCCCTATTCAGTGTTCAGCAGGGCCGGGGAAGGTGGGGGGAGCATTCAAAGTTTGGTAAGGGGACCCAGTGAGTTCTAGTTACACCACTTCCGGCTGGTCCCGCAGGCAGTGAGGAATGGCGGGTAAGTGTTGCGGTGGACATCGGGTGCATGCGTATCTCCCAGGGGAATGAGGCAGCAGTGCCGTGGTGCTGAAGGACAGCTCCATGGCAAAAATGCCTCGGTCCCCATCGCACAGGACACTGGAGCTTCACTCAGGCGAATACCTAGTATATGCTTGAGTTATACTCTTTAATACTCCAACATCGCTCAGGTGAAACTGGAAATTGAATTTGCCGGTAATTCCTGAGCGATGTGAGGTGATAAGAAGCTCGCACGTTTTGAGGTTCTTATCACTTCGAATTGCATATGGCCCCTTTTGTTCAAAGTTTCAGCAATCTGAAATTGAAAACATGAAAAAGAAGGTGAAAAGTACTGTCAAAATGATCCTGAATATTTTCTTGCTTGCTGGAGGCTTAAAAGGAATTATAATGATAAGGTATGAAAACATCACCTAGGAGAAAACTTATGAGAAAAGGGGAATTGAATAAGATCCCCGAGCCCATAAGCAATTACATTTTTCTCCTGAGTTTTCTCCTAGTCAGAGCAGGATCATCCACCAGGCAAACTAGGCATGGGGCTTGGGGCCTAGTGGGTATCAAGGGGCCCACCAGCCCCCTTCTTTGAGCTCTTTTTACTTCAGCTTACCAAAAGGACCACAAGGGGGGCCCAAATCTACTACCTTACCTAGGGCCCCATTACATCTTAATCCACCTCTAGGTGATATATTATATTATATTTATAGTACTTTTTCATCTACTTTTTGGTACTTTTTCTATTGCATATGCAAAGGTCTGAAAAAATATTTCAAAAAGAAGTTGTAAAATTATCTCCTAGGAGAAAACTCAGTAGCTAAAGTTAATTGCATATGGGCCTCTGTCTCCTTTGTGTATAAAGTTTCAGTAAAGTATTTTTTTTCCTTAAAGGACCTCTATTGCAAAAATCTTAAAATGTAAAATAAATGTATGCTCATACAAATAAGAAGTATGTTTCTTCCAGAGTAAAATGAGCCATACATTACTTTTCTCCTATGTTGCTGTCACTTACAGTAAATAGTAGACATCTGACAGAACCAACAGGTTTTGGTCTAGCCTATCTCCTCATGGGGGATTCTCAGGGTTTTGTTTAGTTTCAAAAGCGAATAGTGAATGTCAGTTGCTCTGTCTAACTGCCAAAAAAGTGTGCAGTGAGCAGGGAGGCAGACCAGCTCATTGTATAAATCCTTTTTCAGGAAATGTCTTCATAAAAAAAAGAAGCCTTGATGAGAATCCCCCTTGAAGACATGGACTAGATCAAAACCTGTCAGTTCTGTCAGATTTCTATTACCTACTGTAACAGACAACAACATGGGAGAAAAGTAATTTATGGCTCATTTTACTCTCGAAGAACCGTCCATCTTATTTGTATGTGTTTACATGTACTTAAAATTTTAAAATTTTTGGCAACAGTGGTCCTTTATATTCATACCGACTAGTGGTTCTTTTATTTCTGATTAATTGCTAGGAGTGGGCACGACGCTACTACTTCCTGAGCTAATAAAGCCATGTGGTATTCTACCAGTGACAAAAACACACTTTGATGCCAAAATATGAATTGTAAAACTATTTACTGATATGTTTAGCCGCAGTTCTAAAAAAAGCTTCCTTGGGTAATAGAGTCAGGAAATAGGCCGGCCTCCCAAAGGTCAGAAAATGAATTTCTCTCTTTGCCTCCTATCAAGGGAAATGCAAGAACAATAGCCCATCATCAGGAAGTATAGATCTGCCATTTCGGGAAAGTCTTCGTTCCATAATCCCCCCGTCTACTACATTAATCAATTAAATTCCAGTAAATTGCTAAAAGATCCCTCCTCACAAGAAAACCCTATTAGCAGCTGCTAATCTGCATGATTGTATATTA